>NC_053161.1:115997249-116147249 GCF_016835505.1 Polypterus senegalus
ACTCTTTGTGAGAAGAACTACTTCCTAGTGTCATGCACATAACCACTCTCTCTTAAGCCAGCTCAGTTTAAATTTGGCTTATGCCAAGAGTTGGTCTGGGTCAACAGAACTTGGACTTTGTAAGCTCTATAGGACCATGAACCCAGTAGAGTACATTTTGTGTTTTCTCTCAACATTCTTTTGTCAACAGGAATTTATTTTAACAAGAGTTTGATTACATATTGACCAATGACACTGTGAAGTTTTGACACGGCCAGGATGCCTAAAAGGACTGGAAGGTGGCTTGAATAGCTTCCGGGCCACAAGGGGGCAACCACCCTGTAGCAGGAGAGGACCACGGGAAAAGAGAGCAAAGGTTATAACTCGTTGGGACCCATGGCCACCTCCAGAGGGCACTTTAAACCTCGTGGGGCCTGGAAATAGTTACTTCCGCCATACTCGGCAAAATGGCGGACGCCCGGAGTGCTTCCGGTGCAATAGGCAGCACTTCCGCCACACCAGAAAGTGCTGCCGGAAGTTCATCACCAGCCACCTGGAGCACATCTGGGCGGGAAATAAAAGGCGGCGCCTCCAAACAGTCAGCGGGCTTGAGTCGGGAGTGGGAGCTGGACGAAGCTCCCAGGAAAAGAATAGAGGTGGCTAAAGACTGACGAAGAGAAGGTTTATTGGGGAGATTTAATTGCTGAATGCATTGTGTGGTGTTCGGGACTTTATTCCTGTATTTGGAGGTGACAAATAAACGTGTGACTTTTATAAAGATGTGGTTTCCGACTGGTGGTGTCCGGGAAAGTCTCACACTAGATATATGCTTCTATAGGTAAACGTATGGTTTAATAGGTATGATCATTCACCTGCCTTCACGAGAACAAAAATAAAGGGAAAACTGGCTGGTCTGTAGTCTTAAACACGTGTCTGTCAGCTTCTCCTGTGACTCCACTGCTACTGACTTGGAAAACTGTTGACTCACTCACAGCCAGAATCTGCCCCTCCATTCCCCCTTTAAGAGGGGACACAGCATTATGGGAGGATTGAAGAATGCACTCAATAAACCATATATATAGATATAACAACAAATCATGTGTGAACATGGAGAATGATATAATCACTGCTGGTTGTGCCCTTACTTGTCTATTTCCTTCCATTTTTCATCAGATGCAGTATGTAGTGGGCTCCAATTCATGTTTTATTTTGGTGTCATTCATTTTTGATTCTTTTATGTATGTTCTTGTTACTTTGGTTGATTATTTTAATTTATTATTTGTTTTTGATTGTATCTATGTGGGCAAGCTGCCTGGGTTATGCTCCATGTGTTTTGTGGATGGCCCCCCAAGATGTGGAGCCACCAGCCAATCACTGCCAGGAACTGCCTTACGACCTATAAATCTGGAGATCTCTCCCACACTTCCTGGTGGTTCCTTTTGAAAATGCTTGGGAGTTTTGGTGAGTTCTGTGTTTTTTTCTTTACCTTGTGCTTTTTGTGGTCTACTGAATTTCTTTGGCCTTTTGATCTGCATTTTGCCTATTCTTGGTAGTTAACTTTGTGACATGTTTGCTTGGATTACCTTGCATTTTAAGTAAACTCTTTATGTCTTATGTGTTCTACGGAGCTTCACTAGGTGCCAGAGCATTATGTGAAAAATAAACCTTTTCATTTTTATAAAGATTTTGTGGTTTCCCTTTTATCAAGCAGGGGTTTAGCGGTATATCCCCCAACTTTTAGGAAGTACTTTTTGGGAATTACGTGCCTTGTTCGTAACACTGTTCACATTTATGTTACAATGTTTGTGGTTTAGTCATAACTCTTTTTTATTTTCTTAATACAATGCACTGCTTTACTGACATTAGGCAACATTAGAGCACATGCAGCATCAAATTTTAATCATAATTGAGATTTTTTTCCACAGTAGCATTATAGGTACAAAATATCAAAACGTTTAGCTTTATATGTTACTTCATTTTACTACATTTTTACATTTTAGAAAAAATAGGTGAGGGTTGTTAACTGAAGAAAAACAGCTTTATAACCTTGTTTCAAAGATTTCTAATAATATAGGAACTCTTTAGCTCACAAGGCAACATGCATGCAGTGCCACATAGAATAGTGATTATGAACTAAATTTAAAATCTGCCACCAAAGTGATATACATGTCCAACATAACCATAGAGATAAATAAATAACATCACTTTACTGCATATCCAGCTCTGAGGCATACTGGAGCACTTTTAACTATTTGGTTGTGCTTATCATCTATTGGTCTTCTGTCTTTTGGTTTGAGCATACAAGTGGATTATCTAGTTTTGTGATGTTCCAAAAGGATTAGCAAGACCAAGCGTTTCCACTATAGTGGCCAGCCTTAAATGCTGCTAATTTAAAGGAGGTGATTGTTCACTCCATGGAGCTTGTTTAATGTGATGAACACACTAAGAGTTTAAAATTAAAGCAAATTAAGCTTGATCACAGGCAAATGGGGAGAGATAATATTTGAAATATGGCTGAATTTTAAAACTATAACATAAGGCTTAGTATCAAAATATTGCATACATGGTGAAGAAAAAAAATAAATGTAGGATACTGATCTGAGCATTTAACATACCGTAATTTCATTGGTATAAAGTTACTATGCTGCTTATATTGTATTTTATTATGTATTTGTTTATCCTAATTACAAAATAAGTATAAGCCCAGTGCAGTATAATTGCCTAATGAGGTCTAGACAGTACCTAGCACTTTTTCTTGTTAATTATCTATTTTCTTTGTGTGTTAGTCTGTAACATACAGTACATTAAGCTAAACTATCAAAGTTTTCAAGAAAGCTTCTGTCAGTCATTAAATGTACATCACCAACTATTAGATTATCTAGGACCAGAATCTGGGGGTGACCTAGAAGGTGGCAAAATTGACAATGAAGGAGAGTCAGAGCAGAAAAACAAGCAGAAACATAGAGACCTACATTTATATGATTCATTGGTGAGAAAGTAATTGATCGATCCAATATCAGCAATTAAGGCTGAGATGAATTATATGACAGTGCAATCACCATGAAAGTAAAGGGAGCTCATTTAAGGGAAAATGTCAGGAACCTTTTTTATTTGACCTTACTGTGGCAATACCACTGAAGATGCTCTATAGGCCAAGCCACTCTAGAAACTAAATATTGACAGTCATTTAAATGTTTGTATATTTCGGCATGCATAGATAGATAGATAGATAGATAGATAGATAGATAGATAGATAGATAGATAGATAGATAGATAGATAGATAGATAGATAGATAGATAGACATGAAAGACACTATAGATAGATAGATAGATAGATAGATAGATAGATAGATAGATAGATAGATAGATAGATAGATAGATAGATAGATAGATAGATCGATCTCAAGAGAAACTTTTAGAAAATAGAGTCCCAGAAGTGTTGAAAGTTCAAATTTTCTTACTTGACAGTTTCTCATTCATATGTCAAATAGTGCAGTGACTCTTAATGAAAAGAATACATTTGTCATTAGTTCAGAATGTATCTTAAGACAATGACACACACATATATTACAGTTTAGCTGTTATTGTTCACAATAATTTATCTTTTTAAATGCACATTGCAAAACATTTTAAAACTTGATTTTTCCCCAACTTAAAAATAATAAAAAATTAAGATAGTTTCTAAATATAAAAACTACTAATGAATGGATTTGTGCATTTATATCTAGCAGAATTGATTACTGCAGTGTAAGAATAAGTACTAGAAGTAGGAAATATGGCCATATAATTCTTGTTCTTAAGTCTTTACGCTGGTTTCCACTTACTGTATGTTTTGGGCTGATTTCAGAATTCTTCTTCTAACATAATTAACGTCATGATAAAAATATTTTTCAATTGTGTAGATTAAATTTTTTGCAGCATGCCCATTTGGTCTCAGTTTTTAACTCCAGGCTGAAAACTCACTACTTTAGTCTGGCATACTCTGGTTAGAATTACCGATTAAGTGTGCTTTCTTTTAGTTATTTGAGCAAAAATACTGTATAAGTAACACAATAATTATGAATCATTAGTAATCCTCCTCCATCCTATTTCTCTTCTCGGTATTCTGCTGTGAACCTGGATTCCACTGCTCTACTGCCAAGCTGTTCTCCTACCCATGGAATAAACACCAGAGATGCTGGGAGCCATGGAATCTAAGACTGTGCTACTAGGCTGCCTAGCACAATCTTATACTGTATAACACTGTAGAATGTCCAGTAGGGCAGGCGGCCAGTCGGCTTATGTTTTTCACACTGTGTCAGTCTGGGTATCTGACATTGTCTATGACTTTTTAGTAACTGACCACAAACCCAGGCAAGGCTTATTTGGTCCAGTATTGCTACTGACTGGAGTTTTTGTTTTTCTCTCCTGTAATGTCAACTGGACATATCTCAATGATAACCACTACAATAACTACAGTAAATCCATTAATGGATATACAGTGTATTGTTAGGATCTATTTTATAAGTTTGTTATTAAAATTATTGTCATGTAAAATTCATACTTGCATGTGCTAATCAACATGCAACACATTACCATTCTCCGCCATCATACTTAACTTACATAGCAACTTCAGTCTTCTTTACTTGAAATAACAAAAACTTCTGTCTTTCTCACCTGAAAAATCTCAAAACTTATTTGTCCACCATGGACCACTACACATAAACTTGATATTCATATTTTTACTGTCTTTAATGTAATCTTTATTTTAATATTTGTACATTGTATACTTTGTAAAATGTGTAATTTGTATTTTACTTATAAATGTCTTGTAGTACTTTAAGCCTGTATTCAGTGAAAAGGGCTATACATAAATAATGTGAATTGAATTAAATATATCTGCCAGATGCTTGCACAGAACCTTAATATTCTGTATTTTACTGCTTCAGTTGTTTCATCTGTTCAGACAAGTGGGAGGCTTTAGGAGGAGTGAAGTTCAAAATGCTAAGGACACTGCCTGGGACATTCCATCAGAGGCTTTCCTTTATTTCTCATAACAAAGTCCAAGCATCTGCATTTATGACTTCATCTGTCCTTGCTCATAGTAAAGTCAGGCACTTGATTTTATATTTTAGTCCTTATTTCTTTTTTACTAGTCATATGCACAAGATGTCATGGTATATGGTAGATAAGTCTTTCACATACCCTTATCTCCCTGTAACACTTCTTTAATCTGACAGTAAGTGGGCTAACTCTATTTGTCTGCACACCCCTTAGAGTTTGGCAAATGAAGTTACTCACCGAAAATATCCTAAAATTACCTCCAAGATTTATTTTATCCAAAGAAGATCAATGCAGAGCAGAAAGAAAAACAAGCAGCACAGCACCGTTCTCTCCCCTCTGAGCACATACAATATATATAATCCTACGGTGGATCTTATCTCCTTGGGTTTGTTTTTGGAAATACATCAAAATTATGTTTCTTAGAGAGTTGCTTATCTTGAAACCATCAGCCTCTAACATCATGAATCTGGAAATGTGTCAAAAGATAGGGAAAAACACCTCCATTAATTAAAAAAAAAACTCCCTCTGTCAGTTACAAAAATGTCCAGAACAAAATCCTTTTATTTAAATTTTTAAAGTAAATCATCTTTTGGATTGTTCCTTATGATTATGAAATAAGGCCCCTTTTTTCATGCAGTGCATGAGATGGAATAGACGAGTCCTAAAAAGATGGCTATACATATGGGATTTTGTTAGTGTCTTTAGCTTCTGCTTAAAAATCTGGATAGCATAAAAATTTATAAAATGAATAAAGGTCAACAACTATAAACTAGAAATCATATGTTTAACTGGAGCACAGACTTGGTAAGTTTTAGCCATAGACCCTTATATTATGTAAACGAACATAACACATAACATATGGAATATAAGAAATATGAAAGGATATAATGAAATGGTGTGGTTAGTTTACTTATCCTCGTCAGTCTATTTTCTGACCTTTTAGCTGCCATGCAAAGGGCCCTAATAAAGTGTAGAGTGCACTCAAACACTGACCCAGACCACACAAGATTTAGATGCTCCTTCCAGACATTTGTAAAAGCCATCCGGAACCATGTTTGAATTGAGTAAGTTAGTCAGTTTCAGATTTCTATTCTGTCATTACATTGCAATAGACACTAGCTAGGCTATACAGTACTAATATAAAACTTATGTATGCTTATTGTGCTTTTTGACAACAGGGGGACAAAAAATGGCATTACAGAGAACACCAGATGGGCTAGCAATAGTAAGCAAAATCACTGCTTAAATGTGATAAGTCTTGCTTCCTATTTGACTATGCAGATGGAAGGATCAGAATATGGAAACAGTTGCTAAAACCTCAGGAGGCAGGAGCTTGACTCATGAAATCAGGCATTGTAGTTTCAGGTCGTTCATCAAAGTGAGAGCCTTTACTTTGGATATGGTAGATACCTTGATACAACCAAATTTTGTCACAGCACATTAGAAACAACATAGTTTCTTTCTGGATATATCCCTTAATGGCTACTATTTCTCCTGTTTGTTACAGCTGCTTCCAGCATTATAATGCACTATGTTAGAGGCCTATGAGCACTTAGGTATTGTCGAAGAAAATGAAGATTTTACTCCTGACCTGGTGTACCTGCTGAATCGGCAGAACCCTAAAGTAACCAATCAACAGCAATTGTGAGATATGGGCCAGGGTTATTTCAGTACACTTGTGACATTTCTTATAATCTATAAACTGATATCTTCATGGGTGTGTTGTACTTATCAGCTAAGTATTGGTCAGCTATGCTATACAATCCTAATTCATGTGCACACACAACAGAAGTCGTCCATCCATTTTTACAACACATTTGTTCTGGCCTAAAGTTTGTGTGGGAGCCAGTAGACTCTATTTAGAACAACAAATGATTTTATGGCTCATTGGGGGTATCCCTTTAGCCAGGGGCTGTGCCATTTTGCACATTGAATTGCGTCATTTTGTGGAGCATGACACAACATGACTGACATCAGTTAAGTAAATGCCAGGGTCATGTGAGTGTTTAGTATTGCTTTGCAACTGACTAATTACAAACCTAGACTTGGTGTGTTTGTTCAAACTAATCTGAAGATAAAGGGGAATACTTGCAGACAGGGTGCCATGCCTTGAAGGCAGGGTTTAAAAGCTGCCTAGAAATTGCTGCAATAGACCCTTGTATTGGTCTAAGGCACAAATAGCAGAGCTTATCTCCCTGTGAGAAACAATGTTGAAACTCCGTGAAACTGCTTATTAAGCATGAAGCAGATGTCTTTATCACTGGCAGACGCCACCAGAGAGAGTGTGCTCACAAAGTAAAAGTGGCCTCTGGGACTGCTCCAACAATAGCTCAAATCACTTTAATAATATATAAGCTTGTTTTATTGTCACCGAGCACCATCCCACAATAAATTGTGCACTTTCTTCTTAATTGAAGAATTCTACTATGCATACAGAAACTGCAATATATGGTTTCTGAGTTAATTTCAACCAGGTATTGCATTCCTCACAAAGGTCTAATTTGAGAATTGTTCTTTCAAAACCAAAGTACAGGCAGTATCTGTCAGATTTAATATTAGAGAGCATGAAAGATGGATCTGCCAAAAAATCAATATAATTTTTCCCTGATGACATAATATTAATAACCGTGGGTTGTGGGAAATCATTGCTCTGAAAGAAATTTCAAATCAGTCAAAGCTTCTGTTCAAGCATTGTTTAACCTGAGATAACCTATTAATTTATCTTTTAAGCTGGGCTATGACAGAACCGCATTTCAGTGATGTAAATGACAGATCTGTAATAACAACTCTACAGCCTCATTGCTTTAAATTTGAAAGGTGCAGATAACCAAGTCGTGATTTGGGTATCTGAGTCTCAATGTGAATGCTGTACATTTAGATGCAGACTGCAATATTTAATACTGTTGTTGCTCGACACTAGACTCTGGCTCATTTTTTGTTTAGCCAGTTTGAGATAAATAAAGTTATATTAAAAAGGATGTCCCATCCACTTTGAAGCCCAGTCAATGTTCACTCAGTTTTTCATCCATCCACCCACTATATCCTAACTACAGGGTCATGGGGGCCTGCTGGAGCCAATCCCAGCCAACACAGGGCGCAAGGCAGGAAACAAACCCCAGGCAGGGTACCAGCCCACCGCAGGGCACACACACACCAAGCACAATTTAGGATCGCCAATGCACCTAACCTGCATGTCTTTGGACTGTGGGAGGAAACCCACACAGACACGGGGAGAACATGCAAACTACACACAGGGAGGACCCGGGAAGCGAACCCAGGTCTCCTAACTGTGAGGCCGCAGTGCTACCACTGCGCCACCGTGCTGCCTCAGTCAGTTTTTGAATAAGATTTGAACACCACAGGAGGCATCAGTGATGTTATTCCCTTCATCTGTTATCTAAATCCAGATCAGGGGAATGGTATCTGCTTATCCTAGCATGAAACAGCCCTGGACAGGTCCGTCACAGGACTATCTTAGAGTCACCAGTTAACCAAACACGTGTTTGTGATGTGGAAGGAAAACTAGAGTAGCTTTTTGGGAATGTGGACTTGTTGAGAAGGAAGTGATGTCCAAGTGAAAAGAACCCAATTAAAATGAATGGTTAACTTTTCTATATTTTTCCACTATTAAGCTTTTCTTTTTTTCTCATCATAGTGTCTATGGTGGTACTTTGTCAGTCATTACACATGATGGATCTGTTTGCATACAAATTGGTTCCCAATGAAACTGTTGCCATTCGTCTACAGAGTAATCCTGTATGGATGACCATGGACAGTCTGGAATTTCCAATTAAAGGTATTCTGCCCATATACTGCGCCTACCATGTATGTATTTTTATATATTGCTTGATGCTTTTCTGTTTAACTTCCAACATCATATTTTGTGTTTATGCTGCTCTATTTGTTTTATGATATACTATGCTAGGTTCATTAGTAAGTGCACAAAATAGGAAAATATTTAATTGAATTGAACTAAGTATAGAAATAGAAACAAAAGATGAATTGTGAATGAAGTTATATTTTTATAAAGAAGATAGTGTGACCAAAGCTTAAGAAATTATTATGAATTATTTCTCTATTTAAGTTCTAGACAGAAGCTGTCAGTCTAGTCTGCTGTAACCTCCACTAGTGACACTCCTCTCCCAGACAAGAGACCTAGAAATATTTAGAAATCGATAGACTAATGTTTATAGCACCATATACTGTACAAGCTTCCAACCTAATGGGGACATTCTTCTTAGATTAACAAAAAGAAAAAAAAAACGGCACATGGCAAATAGAAATACAATATGCCAACATCTAATGTAAGGCATATACATAATGCTAAAAGCCATAGCAGGAGAATTGCAGTTTTAGGTTTTGCTATTTTACATAATGTTGTCTCATTGTAATTTACACTATAAAAAAATTTACTGTAAATTTACAGTAAATTACTTTCTCAGTACAATATTACCATATATTACAACAAAAATACAATATTATACAGTGAGTTCACAGTAAACTGAGCCACAAAATCAATGTGATTTAACAGTACGCTGCTATTGAATAACATGCAATTGTTGAATTATTACATGTTAACCATACTAGTACTGTAATTAGGTAGCCAGTAATTTACTGTAAATTTACTAAAACAGTTTGAGTTAAATGACACTGTGAAAAACAACTCTTTGTAACCTGACAATTAAATGACTAGTAGTTCAAGTTTGTTGTCAGTCACACAAAACAAAATATTTATATGCACCGATACACAATCAATGTTTAGTAAAACTAGTTCATGTTGTCTGGTGGAAAAGAAATGATTGCTTTTGTTATGCAGGGTGTGCTACCAGTTCACCAGTTTATCGAAAAAGAACCCACCATAAATCAGCTTCCATAACCATAAAATAATCTTCAGCACACACACACACACACACACACACACACACACAACAGTTGTAGCCATCTTGAAATTGATAAGGTGTGGGAATCATCAGGAACAATTTACAGTGTTTCTGCAAAGGGGACATTTCTTATGCAAATATACCAACTTTATGCAAATTTAGTTATCTGTTCCATTGTGACTTTACAACAATGCAACAATTATTCACAAAAATAGTCTAAGTGAAACAATTAATTGATATTGACAGCAAAAACACTGCTTAAATGTAAGTTTGCATTCATTAATCTATTTAAAAATATGCATTTATTATATTACAGATTCTTGAATGTAAAAATACACAGTTAATGTAATGTATTTGGCAGGTTTTTTTAGTGTATTCAATTATTTTCCTCAAAACTGACATCAAATTGAGTTCTGAAGGTCGCTAAAGTCCTCCTTTTGGCTGCTTCACTATTTGGTCACTTATTCCTTGTGTC
Organism: Polypterus senegalus; assembly: GCF_016835505.1. Lineage (NCBI taxonomy): Eukaryota > Metazoa > Chordata > Cladistia > Polypteriformes > Polypteridae > Polypterus > Polypterus senegalus. Next base: position 116,007,627 of record NC_053161.1, read on the forward strand.
TGTGGTTCTCTTTGTGAATGAAAACTTTCCAATGTTTGTACGATATCAAACAAGTTTCCATCAGAGCCCCTATAGCCAGGATTTCACTTTTAACTGTCATCTTTCCACACATATAAGTGACACGGTATAAAAATACGCAAACTGAAAATGTTCCACAATGAAACATGAACCACTCCACGTAAAATTTTACAGTTAGTTGTTGTGTCATGACCGAAGATGGCTTAAAGGCCTGCTGTGATTACACAATACATTGTTTAATAAAGTATTTTATTGTAAAAATTACAGTTAGTTCCTGTGAAATGCTGGCAATGTTTACAGTGTAATCAATAATTAGTATGTCACTGTGGTTTGTGCTTTAATTGGTTATAGAAAAATATGTTGATGTTTATTGACATTTCCATCTTTAACACCTATATTTAGCTTGCATTTCCACATACAAATAGCAGTATTTTAACTGGCACTAAGAATATGATACTCTATATGAGCTGCAGAACAACCTGTCCATGTATTTGTTGTCCCAAAAGCCCCTTGTTCTGACAATGATGATAATGACATGCTTGTATGTTCCAAATTAAACTAGCATTAAAAACCAAGCTAAGTGCTTTTTAATTCCTCTTATGTTTGTGCGCATTGTCCTCTGATGGCTGTTTTGAGGTCTGTGTGGGTGTCTTTGGATAACATTAGGCTTGAGATAAAAGAACCTAGTTTTCAGGGATTCTGTAGCCCATGCAAGATACATTTATCCTGTAATTGCATATAATGTTTACAAATTATGTTAATGTATTCAGGTTTAGATAGTTTATGAAACATCTTGTTTACTTCATGAGTTCACTAGAAAGCTTTTTCTATGATGTGAACAAATATGTTAGCTTCAGCTGGACTACATATAATTCCAGTCCTGTAGGTAAACTGACAGGCTATCCATTTTGTGTTGTGTAGGAGTAATGAAGAGTATGTGGTCACAGGTTTGCACTCGGCATATGGGGTTGCTGGTGGGAGTGAGGCATAACGCCATTACTATGATGTATGAACCAAGCAGAATTTACGAGGTGTAAGTGGAAATGAGTAGCGATATTGTAACATAATTAATATTAGTGATTCAAGATAGAAGATTCCAATGTTACAGGAATGTCTCTTTAAATTAATACTTGCTTTATGAAATTATGCCATTAATTGATTAAAGTAACGCTTAAAAAATATTTACATTCTTGTTTGCATTATTTACAGTAATTGAATAACTAAATGACAGTCAAAAAGAGGTAATTGTTATTAAAGGTAGTGGCTACAACCATTTCTTGGTGCTAAAGGAATAAATGACAAGACATAAAGGTTAATTAGGCAACCTTCCGTTAGTCATACAGTACCTTTATATTTATTTATGGGTGATCCAGTTGTTAGTGCTCGGGCCTCCCAGAACTACAGCTCTTGCCTCATATTCAACATATTCAAGCCGACTCAGGGTCAATGTGGATGATGCATATTCACAATGTATCAGAATGAATCCTTCTCCAGGTAATGCATGTAAGATTAATTGGAGTCTCTTGTTTGGCTTGGTGTGGGGGACATCCCATCCTGAAATTTGTTTCTACTTTGTGTTTAAGCTGCCAGGATAATCTTTCGCATTCTTCCAAAGATGGATGCATGGAGACTCTATGGGAGCATGGCCTCTCAAAATGCATGTAAATGTACAGTGACAATGTCATTTTAATAGAATACCATGTGTGGTATGAAGTAGATGTTTTTGCTTACATGAGAGCTTCTCCACACACACACAAACACAACACAGCTCTGGTCCCAGTGGCTGGGCAAGTGCAGCTGAGAAAAGAAGCAATGCAGGAAAGCACAGCAAGAGGTTGTCATATGGTAGACTCAATGTTAAACTTTGAAATGACACAAGCATCATACCTAGAACAACATTAGACCAGAGTTACGAAGGTTGTCCAAATTATTTTGCAACCATAGAGAAATCCTTTATCCCTTGACAATGTATGGTGATATGTGTTTTAAAAATTGAAAATGTTAGATGGACTGTTTTTTCTCCTTCTAGCCTACCGTTCAAGATTTTGCCCCCTCAGATTTCCGCCTCTAAGATGCCATTCATTGGAAAAGGTTTCAGAAATTTGATGAAGTTATTGAAGAATAAAGAAGTGGTTACGAATCCTGGCCAGATTGGCGCAAGAAGAGGATGCAAGCTCATTTCTTACTGGTGCAAGGATTTTGAAGTTGACAAAGACAGGTTTAGCATAATAAATACATTTAGACTTCTTCTGAGTATTCTCCAGCAATTTCATAACAAATGTTTTTAAAAAGTTGCAAAAAATTTTGGATAACTCATGGACAGTGGATAAGAAATTCTGTTCATTTTGTTTATAGTAATGCTATTTTAAAACAAATTATTTAATCAGCTTCAAACAAACAGGAAAGGAAAACAACAGCTTGACTTAAAGCTTGATAATTATAAGCCAAATTGATTACAATTAAAAAAAAGGTTACAGTATGTATATATTAATTAAGATAGAAATGAAAATAAATGCAGAAAAAAAATTGTTTTTCATATGTTTTGTAATAAACATAATGATATTAAAATTAAAAAAATAACAATCTGAAACTATTTCATATTTAGACATCCAGCAGATCAGTTTTGTTTTAACAGGGTTATATAATGCACTTCTACCTTTACATCATCAGTCTGCAAAGAGAAAGAATTTACTTTTTGAAATTTAGGGAGCAAAAAAATGAATAATTGCGGCTGCACTTTAAAGGTTTATAAGTAAAAGCAAGGCGAATAATTTTTCATTTTAAGTTAGTTTTAATATCAATGCAGTAGAATTACCTATACCACTCATGTAGCTCCATAACATAGGTACCTCCTTTTCTGCGGGGTAATAAAGCTGCTTGCCCCATTTGCTGGTCTCTGTGAATCTTTCTATTCAAAGCCATTAATTCCAAATTTATATCAGAGCCAGGGATTACCCTGAGAGCTAAAATAGCAAGGTGCTCTCAAACAGCGAGGCGTAATCTGCTAAAATGAAATTGGTCAAATGCATTTTACAAGTAATTGGCCCAAGTAAAATGCAGCTTAATCATGGTATGAATTAAGTGGCTTTTACGTTAGATGGTTTGATTAATTTAGATTAGAGTATAGCACATGATTATCCTTTTACTGTGTTTCGTTAGTGATTGAACAATTAAAAAAAAGAAAGCACAACAAAAGCATTGATTATTGCTAATTCAGTCGCCATAAGTTGTCCTTGGTCATGAATATTGTTCTAATCAGTAAAATTAATGTTTCTCCATCACAAGCCCAATGGATGTAGCAAAACTATTATTATAATTAGTAAATACAATAAAAGGGATCCTGCTGCAGGTTATTGACTTTTTAATTTTAAATCAGTTTTTTTTTTTTTAATTTATATAAGATTGTCTAATGATCAATTGAACCCAGCATTATAATTTTTATTTCAGATCTCCGGCAACAACAGTTCAGTAATCAAATGATTCTTGTAATTTCCCATGAAATGAATAGGTCATTGGCATATTCTATTGCTTAAATTCCCATATTGTTTATTGTCTTATGCAAAAAGGGTACTGGAAAACCCAGATAAAATCGACAGTAAAAGGGTAACAACAACAACAACAATTTATATAGCACATTTTCATACAAATAATGTAGCTCAAAGTGCTTACAAGCAAACTCCACAGTCAAGCCAAGACCAGAGAGTGAACACCCAGCTTCAGATCTCACTTGTATTCAATTAAATGTATGAATACTGGCCATTTAATTAATTTACTAACTATTGGAATTCTGAAGAAGTTTACTAAATAAAAGTCTACAAAAAACGTTTACATTATATATATATATATATATATATATATATATATATATATATATATATATATATATATATATATATATATAAATATATATATATATATATACTAATAAAAGGCAAAGCCCTCACTCACTCACTCACTCACTGACTCATCACTAATTCTCCAACTTCCCGTGTGGGTGGAAGGCTGAAATTTGGCAGGTTCATTCCTTACAGCTTCCTTACAAAAGTTGGGCAGGTTTTATATCGAAATTCTACGCGTAATGGTCATAACTGGAAGCAGTTTTCTCCATTTACTGTAATGGAGATGAGCTTCAACGCCGTGGGCGGAGTTTCGTGTGACATCATCACGCCTCCCACGTAATCACGCAGTACATAGAAAACCAGGAAGACCTCAAAAAAGCGCTCAAGAAAACATGCATTATATAATTGAGAAGGCAGCGAAACAATAAGAAGCGAGCGAGTGACATATACAACCATATTGATGAGTTCTGCTACTTCGGAAACAAAGCACGATGTAAACCTACACTTTAAATTAAGTTCATAGACAGGCTGCCGCTGGCGTTTGTAATTTAGTGCCTGCCCATATAAGGCCGTCCGTCAGCGGCAATCCAATAGCAAACTCCCACTAAATATTCACGGGTTAAGGAATGTGCTTATGGAGAGGAAGATGAGATGGTCAGGGTGGTGTTTGACACAAACTCAGCGAAACTGTGAGAGAAAGTTTTAAGTGCCAGGACTAAGGTAACATTAAATAAAGCTATGGACATAGCACGAGATGGCACCAGCACAGCTGGGAACCTTCGATGTATGTACACCGAGCGGCTCACGTGAACTGACGCAGTGCACAGATAAAAAGCAACAGTTCCAAAGAGCGCTGAACAAAACCAATTACACAATTGAAAAGGCAGCAAAAATATGAAGCGTCTGATAAGCATATTCATAAATGCAGCTACTGTGGAAACAAAGCACACGGTGGAAAAAGTCAATGTCCCGCTAAAGGAAGACAGTGTAAAAAACACCCGTGCATGCAGTGTGTCAGGTCTCAGATAAAGAAGAAGACGAGCTGTTTATTGATGCAGTAAGAAACGAATCGATGAAAGAAACCTGTCATCTTTACAACGATTGACAAACACGGAATGTAACTTGAACACAACACATCCTACAAATACGAGCCTGATTGAAAGAAATAATGATAATCAAATCCTTGATGACAGCAACACTCAGTAACACTCACAAAACAAATACTGTATATTGACAGTCATGTTACGTTATTTTTAAAATGTTCCCTTTTCTTTTTCTACCTTTTTTAACACACTACTTCTCCTCTGCGATACGCGGGTATATATATATGTATATATATATATCCCGCTCTACATACTCGAATAATGGATACTTTATTCGCCATCAATGATTGTTTTGGTAAAGCCATACTCAGTGTATTCATTAGATGAACGGTAAAAAGTAAGAGCGAGGGGAGGATGACTCATTGAGGCATGCAGGCTGTAGTGCGCGTCAACTCTATCTGAATTGCGCGATCACATTTGAAAAATATATCTTTTCAAGTTCGATTTAGTCCATATGTGTCAAACTCAAGGGCGCGGGCCACATCCGCCCGGCGTGTAATTATATCCGCCCGAGATCATTTTATATACTGTATTATTGTTATTAAAGCCCGGTATATGAAACGCTGGTAACACAATAAACTACAGATCCCATAATGCAGCGCTGGCTAGAGTTATTGCACTGAGTTTGCACGGCGCTTTGGTGACTTTGAAGAACAAAAAAAGTCCGTCTACATGCGGCTCGAACCTTGTGCATGTTTGGTAGCACATATCTGTGTGAAAAGCTCTTCTCAGTGATAAAGACTAACAAAACAGCACACAGGAGTCGCCTCACTGATGAGCACCTGCAATCCATCCTGAGAATCTCCACAACACAGAACCTCACAGCAAACAGAAACGAACCTGTGGCCAAAAAAGATGCCAGGCGTCCAGCTCTAAAATGACATAAGAGCAAAGACAACTGAATGATTTGATTTGTTATTGCACGTAAGAGCGGGAGTCAACCGTTTTAACAAACAGCGTATTGCACTGATACGAAATAGCTGTGTGTGTATATATGTAGATATGTATGTATATGTATATATATATGTTTATATATGTGTGTGTGTATGTATGTATATATATATGTATTTGTGTGTATATATGTGTGTGTATGTATGTATATGTGTGTATATATGTGTGTGTTTATATGTAGATATATATGTATGTATATATGTGTATATGTATAGATATGTATATATATATATGTTTATGTGTGTGTGTGTAAATATATATATATATATATATATGACAGCAACACTCATCACTCACAACAGTGACAAAACAATTACATTGACAATCAGGTTACGTTATTTTCAAAATGTTTCCTTTTCTTTTCATTGCTTCTTTAACACACTACTTCTCCGCTGCGAAGCGCGGGTATTTTGCTAGTATATATATATACTGTATATTGTGATTGGTATATCACCATTTTACACCAACCTAACATGGAGCAGGAAATGCCACTAAAGTCAAATATAACAAAAATAACTGTTCCTTAAGTTAAACCTCACAAAGCATGGATGGCCAAGAGAGTTCAAAATGACAAGCCAAACAAATAGACAGGAAATGCTACATTTCACACTGGGCTTCTCCTTTTTCTGCCAATGAAAACTGTTTACACCAAAAGTTATACTAAAGGGTTCAGAACATTCACTTGAAAGCAACAAAGATATCACAGTTCCCTTTGGCAGCTTTAGGTATTAGACCACTATAAAAATTAAACAGTGAGGTGTTTTTTCAATAATAATGTACTGGATAGGAAATCACATTTTGATATTTTATCAGTGTTCTGCTAGTTATAATTAAAATTTAGAAATAACAGCTTGACAACTATTTACCTCTCCTTGTCCATATTTGGTGGATATTTTGGAGAAAGGTTTGAGAGATTACATGAATAGAATTAGTAAGCTTTGGACTGAATGGTGAGTTCTTATTAAAACTGTTTAAATGTTCTAATTAAAATTCTATATGCCTTCACTTATATTTCAGCTTTTTAGTTTAGTCTGAAATTAAGACAAATCACACAAATTTTTTTTTTCATTTTTAATTAGGTACTATAAACAACAATATTTAGATGAAAAAATAAATGGATACTTGTTAGGAAAAATACAGGGTTGTCTAGATGTAATTATGCAATTTTCATTACGCCTTAACCTATTAAGTTTATTACATAGAGAATTCACAACTGAATTGAGGACAAGTGGGACATTACATGGAAAATCAGTGAATAAATTCAATGTAAGTTGATTTTCTTTTATTACAAGATCCATCCATTATCCAACCCGCTATATCCTAACTACTGGGTCACGAGGCTCTGCTGGAGCCAATCCTAGCCAACACAGGGCGCAGGAAACAAACCCCGGGCAGAGTGCCAGCCCACCGCAGTTATTACAAGATATTTCAAACAATTCTTTTGTCTTGCATTGGTTTCCTGTATTGCATTAAAAGTTGCATAATTAGATTTGGATCACCCTATAGACACAAAGTTCTAATGCCTGGGTCATAACTGTTAAAACTCTTCAACTTAAATATTTTGGAGGTACCTTTTACTTTCTTACAGCAGTAATTCTGGTTGAGTTGGTCTCACCAAGTTAGCACACTTATATTTTGCAATTTTATTCCAATCTTTCCTACAGAAGTTTTTAAGTTCATGCCCAATTATGAGGAGATCATTTATGCACATTGAGAATTGAGTCTCAGGTTCTAAATGGACTATTCCAGGGCATTAACCTTTTCACATTTACATATACTGTATATAAATTTATGCTCTGATATGCGAGTCTAGAAAGCATTTTGTGGACTCTGATTCAGTAACATTTGAGGGAAAGTATAACATTTTTCATCTTTATCCTTAGAATGGATCAGGATGCCTCAGGTGACTTCGCACATCATTTCTGCTCAGGTTCTGAATGTTCCACTTCTTCTGGTCACCCCACTATTTGAGGAATAAAATTAGATGGCTCCTCAAGTGGAGAAGCCCTTTTCCAAGCATGCCAAGCTTTTACCTTGCATCAGACCTAACGGTCCTTGGACCTTTTTCCATTATAACTGTTGCTCTGTAGAATTTTGCTCTACAGTTAAATGGGGTTTCCATTCTTGACCCCAACTCATATTTTTACCAAATTGAACAAATATGGTAAAAAAAAAAAATTGAACAAATAGGCCCTAGCCTAATGTTACTTGATTATGTTTACCTCTTTTGTAAGTCACTTTGGATAAAATCATCTGCCAAGTAAATGAATGTAAATGTTGATGTAAAATATTGTCACACATGGGCACCTGAATATCACCTGCCAAGCTCTGATAAGGTATGCAATAACCCCCTGGGAATAGAGGGGGTGCCAATGCTAATCATATAATCTCTTTTCTCTACCTTAGCTCCAAGAAGCTGCCCAAGAAGGACACCCCAGTCATGCCACCACTCAATTAAGCCACGTCCATTCTGAGCAAGAAGATATAAATCCAAGGGCTCCCGGAAGATGGTATCTCAGTTGCAGGAACTGCGTCCCACATGAAGGAGCTCACAGAGCCAAACCTACTTGATATAGCTGAGTATTTTGAGAAGTCACTGAGGCTCAAGAGGCAGCTTTTATGCCAGTTTTCTGTTGTACCGCTGTGCGCTCATTTTTGCTTGATTTTCTGGACATTGGCAGTAAACAGAATGAATTGGTTGGTACCCCTACTTTTCTTCGGTTTTATGCTTCCTTATTTGCCTCCCACTATATATATATATATATATATATATATATATATATATATATATATATATAAACAGCAATTTAACAGGAATTAGTGAAAAAGTAGAGAATTATAGCAGATAAGGTGAAAAATGAGCCAAAGACATTCTTTTAGTAATTAAGCAGTAAAAGAACAGTCAAGAAAGATGGCCTAAAAGGGAATTAAAAAATAGTGAAATAGCAGATACTCTAAACTTGCATTTTCTGTGGTCTGTACATGCCCATCAGTAAAAGACTACTAAAGAGGTATTGAGTAATTTGGAAATTGTAAAGGGAGAAGTACTGCTTAGATTAAATGGGCTAAAATGAAACAAATCACTAGGACCAGATAATATTTATCTTCAAGTTCTTAAGGAGGTCAGAGAGTACATATATAAAACAATTGACATATATTTTTAGGAAGTCACTGTAGGAAATTCTGAACAAGTTGAAAATGGCAAATATTATCCAGCAGATCCAAGCAACTATAGGCCAGTAAGCTTAATGTGCATCACAGGTAAATTGTTGGAATGTATCATTAAGGGAAAGATTGAGCAATACATGGCAAAAACTGGAGTTTTACTGAACAGTCAGCATGGGTTCAGAAGAGAACATGTGATGTGAGCGCATATGATATTACAGTATTTATCTTGACTTTTAGAAAGCATTTGATAAGGTGCCACATGAGAGGTTGGGTATCAAAGTAAAAGAAATGGGAGTTTAGGGTGTTGTTTACAGATGCAAAATTGCCTCAGACACATGCACAGGGTTATGGTGCAAAGCATCTTATCAGAATAGGCTGATGTTAAGAGCAGTGTTCCAAGAGGTCAGTTATTTTTAATACAGTATATATAAATGATTTGTATAGGAATATAAGCAATGAACTGATAAAGTTTGCAGATAATATCAAGATAGGTGGATTGGCAGATAATCTGGAATCAATTGAATCATTACAGTGGGACCTGGACAGCATACAGGCTTGGGCAGATTTGGGCCAGATTAAATTTAATGTTAAATGTTAGAGTTGAATACACAATGGGAGGTCTGAAAACTGAAAGCATACCTTATGAGAAGAATTTTGGAGTTGTAGCAGACTTGATGCTATCAACTTCACAACAGTGTTCAGAAGCCATTAAGAAGGCTAACAGAATGTTTGGTTATATAGCACGATGTGTAGAGTACAAACCCAATGAGGTTCTGCTCAACCTTTATCATGCACTGGTGAGGCCTCATCTGGAGTACTGTGTGCAGTTTTGGTCTCCAGGCTACAAAAAGAACAGAGCAGTGCTAGAGAAGGTCCAGAGAAGAGCAAATAGGCTCATTCCAGGGCTACAAGAAGTTGAATTATGAGTAAAGATTAAATGAGCTGCTTATTTTCAGTTCAAACAAAAGAAGATTAAGAGGAGATATGATTGAAGTGTCTAAATTATGGAAGGAATTAGTACAGTGAATTGAGACTAATTTTAAAAGAACATGAGGACAAAGATTTTGCACAAACATTAGGAAGTTTTTCTTTACACAGAGAATCATAAACATTTGGAATAATCTACTGTACCAAGTAGGTGTGGTAGACAGTAGGACTTTAGGGATTTTTAAAACTAGACTTGATGTTATTTTAGAAGAATTATGTGGATTGGACTGGAGTACTTTGTTGGGCTGAATGGCCTGTTCTTGTCTAGATTGTTGTTATAAAAAAAAATTAAAAATTGAATAAACATTGTTGGTATTGTACTATTGTCTACGGTTCTTAGGAGACACACATCAATTGTGCAATCCATGAGCCACTGGCAGGTTTTTACAGCATCTTTGGATTTCTATTTTTGGAATGCACTTTTGAAATTTTAATTGATTTTTCTAATGCATTTTTGGCTTTATCCTCTTTCCATATGTCATCCACTACTCTCCATTTTATTCTTTCTTGGTTATTATTTTTACCAATTATCTACATTAACTGAACCCAGGCCTTCTGAGTTAAGTACTTTGACCATGGAAGGACATCTACAATTTTTAAGTAATGCTGGGGTATGAAGAACTGGTTGCTGTGTGTATTCTATGTTGTCATGAGATCTTATGCATTATGGATATCTAATAATTTGTGAAGTTGAATGCCTGTGGTGCATTCAAAATATTTGTATGTGTACCTAAATAACAACTCTTTAAATCATCTTAACCTTTATAATTATCAAACCTATCCATTTAATCACCATTACTGTCACATTTTATCTTCCATATTGTCAAGATAGCCTTTACATAACAGTGTTAAAGGACACAATCAGACATGTGCATAATAGTGGCATATTGCACTTGCATTTTGTAATGTCAAGCCTTTCCTTTTCCCCCTAAAAGAGACTTTGACCCACAAATCATCAACTTTTTTGAAAAATATACACGTTGTCCAAGTGACATTCTAACTTTAGGAAAACTCAACACTTGTTTTGCTGATGTTATAGGTTCTGTATGCTACTTTTTGTTACTTTCTGTGATTATTTTGTGCTTTTTTTGATTGCTTATTTTCATGTTTTCTAAAATATTTTTTAGCATTATTGCATTTGTTTGTGCTTATTAGGAGACACTCAAGTCTTTGATGTGTTTTTGGTTGTTATGGTTTCTAGCAATACATGCTATTTTTTATGAATATCCCGTCTCTCTATAAATCCTATGTGACTTTCAGCAATGCTTTCTGAAAGTATTATTTTTAATTATATTTCATATGGTAAAAAATTAGGCAAAGACAGAAAAAGGTTTGGGGTTGGCCACCCTGTATACTGATAAATCAGCAAAAGAAAATAAACACATCTTTACATAAGCGAAGTACGCAACTGAACTGACTAGCAGGTTGAGTTTGCTCTATAAATATGATGGATAGGAAGAAGAGGTGGAGTCAGGGTGGCTGGAAAAGGAACTGATGTGGCAGGAAGGTGGATGCTGGGTACTAGAAATGAGGGGTTGCCAGAATTTATGTCAACAGGGGGTAGACCGGTGGGGTCACTGGGTGAAGTTATATCACAGCAACATTTTTACCTTGGCTCATCTTTTTACTGAGTCAGAAATATATAAAACTTTGCTGTAGCTTTGAGAATGAAGATCTAGGTTTTCTAACACCTTTGCAGGTCTCTATCAGACATTGCCCTTAAAATCACTTAAGTTATTTTACTTTTGCTTTTGTGATGATTAAACTCAAGTCTGTAACATGCTCATAGTATATTACCTGAAAAAATAATTTTTCTTGACTGTAATCCCATAATGCTCAGTTCTCATACAGAAATCAAACAATCTTGAACCCTTTTCGATTTACTGTAGACATTGTAGAATTCCAGGTGCACATTCTATAAAAGCTGTGATAGTAAGGGGACAATCATAAGCCATCATTAAGGAAAATATCTACTTTGGCATATTATTTGCATTAACCAATAAATTACAAATTTACTTTCAGCACAATTCTTTTAGAAAGAAGTTCTATGTAGTAAATACCTGCTGGTGGATGAAACTGAAAAATAAAATTCAATTTTTTTTATTGTGCCAAGGGGAAATTTGGTTTGTTAGTTGGGATTATGCAAAGATAGCACATTAGAAACAAACCAGATAAAAACTTGACCCCAAATCATTGCTTTGCACAGATAAATAGAATATTGTACATGTTGTAAAACACTATACATTTGATATTATATATAATAATATTCAACATTATGACTAAAACAATAATTGTCAAGAATGAAAGCTATTGGACCCACAAGTTTCTTCCCCAAAAGACCTATCCAAATGAAGGTTCTAGAAAGAACCTTTATTAAAATCCTCAACAAGCTCTATACAGTGAATAACCATGAACATATGGTAACAGATTTGAGAAATACCAATGGGTCCTAATTTTAAAAGGACTCTTGCAGTATACAATAACATGGGCTAAATTCAGATTTTCTTAATACTGTATGTTAGTGTCTTGATAGGAAGCCTGCCATACATTAAAGATTTCTGGTTTTTTTTTTTTTCTACATAAGTAAGTTTTTCAAAGCATAAATACCCAGCTTCATAAGCAAAGAACCCTTCTCAGAACGAAAAGGTAGTTGGTCAAACAATGGCTCTACAAGGAACCATACAATCCAGTAAAGAACCATAAGGTGCCATTAAAGAACCGGTATTTAAGAATATATTGGCTTTTTATCCTCCGCATCTTTAATCTCTGACTGATGCCAGCAACTGAAATTCTCAACCTATGTTGTTATTAACCTATTAACCTCAACCTATGTTGTTGTTACTTTATTACTCCATTTTACAATCTACTGTAATTCATCCAAATTTGAATTGTTAGCATTAAGAATTCCAAAACAGAAAAAAAAAATAAGTTAAAATAGTTCCTATACACGATTCACTAAAATCAACAGAATTTTAGAATTCAAACTAAAAAAAAAAGAAAAGAAAAAGAAAGAGGCACTGTTTTATGTTTTATTTAAGTATCAGTTCTGACTATGTAAAATTGTCCCAAGATACAGATACAGTACCTCCAACTTTTAACAGTCTCTACTATCTGGGTGAATGGTGTTTCCTCTAAAATCCATAATCAAATCATTAAAGGCAATTATGAGTCCAGTGCATTATACGGTAATTACAAAACATAAGATAGAAAATGAAATGCACAAACATAAAACATTCTGAAGAAATACAAACATCATAAATATTTAAAAATACATATATACAGTGGCAAATCTTGGACATTTTCACATTAGGACATTTTTCTATTTACTATTGTTTGTCAGTGACCAACATAAAACATTACAGCAAACCAAACAAATAATAGTGCCTCTCCTCCTGTGATCTGTACACTTTAGATTTGGCACTGCAGTCTTAGCTTATTCTTACCTGCAACATTTCAGACGCTTGCTTACATTGGATGGAAACACAGGTGACAAGCAAGTTTTAATACTTGAACTGGGAAGGGTAATAATGTATTAGGAACAAGTTTACAAAGGTTTAAATTACAGAATGAAGAAATTTTTTGACTCTGGTTTAATAGGTTGTGCAAATTTCTGGACAGTAATCTTGACCTACTAGCCAATATGGCACAGACAGACATAGAATTATTAAAAAACTAAGAACCACTTCAGTTAATGGTAGGCATATGTCACACTTTGGAGAATCTATTTAGGGGATCTGTCAAGGTATGTAATAACCCACCAAGACGAAAGGGGTCGCTATCGCTAACAGTCTCTTCTCCTTCTCTCCGTGCAGCACCGAGAAACTGCCCAGTGAGGGCACCTAGCTACACCACTTTGAGTTCCTCGACCATAAGAACCCTGGCTGCCCTGAAAAAGGTGTCACTTTAGCAAAAGTGCTAAAAGTGGACAGAGCTCCTTAGCAGACAGACTCTAATCCATGGCTAAAATGAAGGTTCACAGACAAAAGCGAGATAGACATATGCGCCCCGACAAAATTGCGACGGACAAATGAGCACCGACAAACCCGCTAACTGGTTTTCGACAAATGCGTGCCAACAAAATCGCGAGAGAGGCCAAGAGAGTAGGACGCATTGCTGCAATTCTTCCTACATATGCAGGGCGTGATCTTAAGGACTATCTGCGTGCCGTGCTGATGGCATGCCACGTCTCATAATATTGACTTCTAAAATAAACATTACTATATATGCTTTAAAATAGTAATATATATTTAATGAAACTTTTGCAATTTTGTCGGCACTATTTTGTCTATCGCGCAAATGTCGGGTCATAAAAATGAACCTCATAATTGTTATTGGAAGCCCAACTATTTCGGCAATAATGCCTAATGATTGTTTTCTTTTTGTTTAGACTTTATTAAATGGGACAACCCCTGCACTCTGTTATACGTTATATGTAGCTGCATATACAGTAAATATGATATTACAGTAATAGAAACCTGATCAAATTTGTTTAGAGAAGCACATATATTATTAATCATAGTTTTCTAAAATGCTTTGATAAGGTAACTTGTGATTGTATTCTGCAGAGTACAAACTCCCTAAAAATAAATTCTTTCATCACAGCTTTGGCTAATTTCCCAACCCTTTCCTAAAACACCTTAAAATAGACAATGGAAAAAAAACACTGAGATATTAGAGAAAAATAGCATTTAGCTTTACTTTTCTTTTTCACAGTAACAATTCCATTATCCACTAGCTTTATACAATTTACTATTTCATCTTAATATTTAATTCAAAATAAATGTTGCAAATATAGACACATGAAAGCAAAATGGATAAAACATGGACAGTTTTAATAAATAAGAACTGAACATTAACACCTGAATGACATGAATTTGCCAGTTGTGACCTCTAGGAGACAACTCAAACCAACAAACCACAGAAAATTTAATAGACAAAAGTTTGAAGTTCAGAAGGCTTATTTTTATTAAATAAAATAATTTTACATAGGCTTCTTCACAATTCTTCTTCTTACTCCTCTCCCAAAGCAGAGAGGGCTTCTTATAACTCAGACCTGGGAATACTTCTGGTGTGTCAGCACTGTATTCAGAACATTTTTCCAGGTCAGGCTCCATCTGGCAGGGAGTCTCCAGTCTCCTCCCAACAGCACCCACTAGTGGGCCCCAAGGACCCCCAGTGCTACCCTCCAGAACTACAACATGAATGGTGTCCTTAAGGAGTCCAAATGGGAGCTACACCAGAGGGGTGCTGCCAGTCAGTGTTATACATCTTCTGGACTTCATTAATCAGTTCAGTTTTCCTGCCTGTTAGCTACAATGGCTGGGTTCAATTCTCATGTCTTTTTTCTTCAATGTTCTAGGATTACTTACTTTCATCAGTAAAGCTTGACTTGTCTCACCTCCTGAATATAAAATTGCCGTAAAATACAGAAAGGAGGATGTTTACCATATCTGCCAGTGATAACTTCCAGACTAAGACTTTTAAATGCTTCCAGGATTAGGAATGTTTTCTGGAACACCTGTGGCTGTCCCTTAAGAAATACACCTTCTGGTCCCAGTTTTCATGCAGTCTTGAGCCCCTGGTTACATTTAACAGGAATGGCAACACCCCCCCATCCCCCAACGAGGTGGGCCATCCACCTCAATTGCTAGCAGTGGGGCATAAATTTAAACCATTCTTCCTTGCTACTGCCACTCAGATTTGCAATAAATCATCCCTCGTCTACCTTGCCCGATTCTTCTGCTTTTACGCATCTAGAGAAATTAATCCTGAAGTCACTATAAATACTGCCTTGTGCAGACACTCTCTTTCTTGACATGTCAATAAACACTAATCCTTAACCTCTTACTTTGTGAGGACGACTTGCAGTTATATTCTTTTTCTGTGGTAGCCTCTGTCCATGCAAGGCATTCATCTGCATTGTGAAGAGAAAATATGTAAGCAACAAAGCCAAATGAGCAAAATATTTTCAATACAAGAATGACAAAATGCAGTGTTTCTCTTGGCCTTATGATTGACGGCAGATTGTTGTATTTACATAGTCTCATACAATTATTTTTACATATACCCTTTTTTATTTATGCACATTGTACAGTATTGCTTTTTCACTACTGATTCTCTTTGTGTTTTTGTTTCAAATTTACATAAGTGGAACAGAATCTAGTTTGCTAGGATTATCATATAGGTTCGAAATAACAGGTAGAGATGCTAATTAGGTCAATATCCTAATGGAAAAATCTGACTTCAATAGACTATTTAGCAGAGGAGTGATAGTGCATAACTTTGAGATAAACAAGCTGTACACAGACAGGCCAGAAAAGTCAGAGAGAAGAAAAGGTTTAACTGTACTGTGCAAAATCAATATAGACAAAGTGTCAAAAAATATTTATTGGACAAGGTATATGGATATCATGTAACCACATATCAGTTTCAACTTGGGCACTGAGTGTAACAGTTACTGTAGATACTGTATTACACATGGGATCCAACAACAACAAATTATTTAATGTTTCTTTTAATCATTAACCACATTCATTCCTACTTTTTTTCTTAAGTCTACAAAAGAATCCATTTTACTAACAAAATTCTAAATTAAAGGCATTCCAAGACTATTAAGTCTGTTCAATAAAGTACAGTAAATACTTTATTAAGAAAATTCTCACTGTTTTATGTTATCATTTACAAAACTTATTCAACTATTTCTAAACTCTGCAAAAGAATGCTTCTTAATAAATGCTAAAAGTGATTTCAAGACTTTTATTTATATTAATTAAAAACATTTGCTTAGACAAATACATTCTGAAAAATACTGTTTGGAGTTTACTTAGCAGTTACCAAATAGAGTATATTGGCATTGCACTTTTCAATGTAATGTGTAGATTGTATTGCTAAATGGGTTAAATTCATTTTCACTTTTCCTAAAGTGGCAATATTGTGTTAGAAAAGAATATTAAATGTTTGACAAATATAATGAAACAATTTAATTCATCTGCCTTTTTTGATCATCTGTCAGCTAAAGTGTCCCAGTATTTCATTAAGATAAGCTTTTGGTTTCAACTTCTAAATGGCTGGAGAGTTTGATCCAGATCTCAGAATCTCTTATGTGAAGAAGTGTTTCATGATTTCTGTTTGAAATGCACTTCCCCTTGACTCTCCTATGTGTCATCAAGTATTGCATGTGATGCACTATTTAAATATAAGAATAGTGCGGGATCAGACTTCTTAAAACATCTTTGAAGTATGCTCTAGGTTGCTCATCCCTGTACAGTTTCAATAACTACCATATACTTTTTGTACCGCGATTAGAAAAACTGTACACAGCACTCATAATCATGTCTAAATTATGCTTTATACATTTAGTGCACAATTCATGACAGTTTTTAAAATATCAACACATTTTATTTGTTTTATATCTGTGTGTGTTGCCTGGAGAATAAGATTGCTATTAACAATATATATTCCTGAAGTTTTTTTAGAGGTTGCTTCCATTAGGTCAGCATCATTAATTATCTGTTGAATTACAATGTTAACCAAAATTAGTTTTTTAAACCTATGATGATAAAAAATATATAAGTACTAACCAAATACCATTAAATAATGCCAATTAAAATTAGGTATATACTGTACAAACCCTGTTAAAGTTTATTTAAAAAAATACACATCTACGAAGAGACGTTAAAACTGAGTGGTAACACAAAAAAGGGGTTCTTGGGAATGACCACAAGATGTCTCTGTTTCACAAGGTTAGCCTTGAACGTTTATTTCAATGCAGTGTATTTCTGCATTAAGAGACTATCCTAGTGTCTATTTTAATACCACAGGTTTTGTTTACATTTAATTAAAAAGTATAATTGATTAATATAAATATAAATATTAATAAAGTGTACTACCACATGTACTACATATGATTATAAAATATATATTATCAAAAACAAACAATGAAATATTAATTTCATTATATTTTTAAGTGTTCCAAGTGATGCCTTAAAACACATTATGCTTCAGGAGCACAACATAGAATACATTTATTGGAAATAAAACGAATTTGTTATAAACAAATTAGATAACAATAATTTTAATACATAATAGGCGCAGAAGAAAGGATGAAGGACACTAGAAATCAGTGATGCTGATGCTCAAGTGAGCTGGACATGGATGGCACTAGAATGGTACAGGACTGAAACTTCACACAATCAATATTAAGGCCAGACACAAAGCAACTTTGCAGCAAGACAGGTGGTAGCACAGAAGTCATCCCACAATGTATGTGTCCCAGGTAACCAAAATGAGTTATAAGCGGTACTGTTAATAGAGAGACACATCACGCATTCATGAAAACATGCAATGCTCCTTCAGGATGTTAGAAGGCATACAATCCAGCAGGTAGCTAACCCTCTCTGTGGAGAAAAGAGAAAAACCAGTGAGAACAGGAATGAGAATACTGGGTGTTTAGGTAAAAACATGGTAGCCAATGTCCTCTAGCAAGGGCCAGAATGCCCATGAATTACAGTGGATTTAAAGTCATCTCATGTAACTTAACATCAGTAAAACCAAGGAACTGGTTGTTGACTGTTGCAACACCAAACGGCTTCTGTGTATGGTTACTTTTCCTGGAGTGGACACTGAGGTGGTCCAATCCTACATGTACTTTGGGGTTCACATCAATGACGGATTAGACTGGTGTCGTAACACAGAGGAACTATATACGAAAAGGCACAGCAGGGTCTTTTTTTCTTTGGAGACTTTGTTTTTTTAATGTGGATGACATCCCTCAGTCTTCTACAACACTGTGATGGCCAGTGTCATTTTTAACACTGTAATATGCTGGGCTGATAGCATCACTTCAAGAGGCCAACTGAATCAACAAGCTAATTAAAAGGGCAAGCTCAGTTATAAGGCACACTCTGGACCCCCTGCAGGTAGTAGCAAATGACAGAACTACAACTAAACTGAGTGCCATTATGAACAATGCTGCACATCCTCTGCCTGGCACACTAACACTGAGGACTTTTAGCCAATAAATTATTCAGCAGAAGTGTGTATAGAAAAGCTAACGGGGCTCCATTGTACCAACAACAATATACCTACATAATATCTCACTGTAACTGTAACTGGAAGAAGTCTTGTTTCTTTTTAATTTTCTTCCTTTTTCATCCATTCTGTTGTGTTCAGACCATAATGTGTGTGTACAGTATATCAATCTATCTAAAAAGAAAAAAAAATGAACTGTGCCCTCCTTCTAAAAAAGTAAGCTTCATGGAGATTACCTTAGATATGTAGTACATTAAGGATATTATAGGTCTTGGGAGTGCAGGGACAAAAATGGCCCCAACCACAGGCTTCATTTACAGTGCTTGGCTGATAGTGACCTGGGAATAGGTTTTTAAAGATGTCTCATGGTCCAAGGTTAACTAAGAGCAGATTCAAAAACTAGTAGGCTGTATACATTACCGTTAAGTACAAGATAGGCCTAGGTTCCACAGACAGGATAAGGAGAGACAGGCGGTGAGAAACAGCATAACAGCTGAACAACTGTTTTGGGTTACTGTGGTGGGCAACTGAACAAGCCACCCCACTGGATAGACAATGGATCGGACTCCTATCAGGCTTTTGATGGTAGGAGTCTATTAACTTTTTGGGCACAAGCAAAACTGCATTTCTATTGATTTCAATGGAAAAAGTACAATAAATATAAAATTTTTTTTTTCAATGTTATTTTTTTAATTAGGTAACCTTTATTTTATTTCTATTTCATTATTACTGAAATGATGATCAAATATCTTTTTGTCAAAGTAGTGAGAAATCAAGCAAAATTACACCTTTTATTGTCTAACTAAAACAGATTACTATATGCAAGCTTTCAAGGCAATTCAGGCCCCTTCTCAGGCCAGGTGTAATGAAATTTAACAGTTTTTATAAGGAGTACTTACTGTTTTACATCTGTGTAAGGGGCCAAGCTTCTTTTCAAACAATGCAGGCAGCTGCAAAGACAGACAAGGAATCCAGATTCTTTAAGGCTAACAGAAGGCATTAGGATATAGGAACATCTAAAACATCCAAAGAAAGTTCTAGCCTTTTGAGAGTTCTAGTCTTTTGTCACAGGAGACGATGAATGACTGTCCTAACACTGCAAGTGATTCCAGTGAACCTTGGAAGGAATATAAAGCATCCTCCATACTAGAGGCCAGCTGAGCTTGGGTTTGAGATGATGGCAAATTCACCTTGCTTAAAGAAGGGACAGAGAGTAAAGGAGGAACAGGAGAGCAAAAGGTACAGCACTAGGATATACATATGTTGACCAGAAAAAAACACTTGAACATGAATGACCTGAACTTCTTTTGGAAGGCCCAGTTCTTTTGTTGTGTTGTCCCCTCTTCCCTTGTACCGTTTTGAACCCTTTGTTACGCTTTCCCATTTTACCTGCTTAAGAAATTCCTCTTTTCCTTGATACTTTGGCCTCCTTGGCGTCATTCTGAAAATGAGACCGCTTACAAGTGTACATGTTTAAAATCTACATTTACAGTAGATGTATTTGCTTCACAATGTTCTGATTTGAGTGCTCTTCTTTTGCCAAGATAGTGTAAGGCCTCCTAAAGTCT
The DNA here is from genome assembly GCF_016835505.1 of Polypterus senegalus. NCBI lineage: Eukaryota > Metazoa > Chordata > Cladistia > Polypteriformes > Polypteridae > Polypterus > Polypterus senegalus. Next base: position 116,028,291 of record NC_053161.1, read on the forward strand.
CCACAATCCAGGCCAGGCCTTCCCTGCCTGCCCAAAATTGGCATCACCTCAAGTAGTTTGACCTCCCTATTCCACAGGGAGGATCTGGCCTACCAGCCCCAAAATAAGGAACTGCCTTTAAAGTTAGAAACAAACTCTATATGGTCCACAAATCTATTTTAAAAATTACTATCTTTCTTAAAGTTAGTGATACGGGCAATAAAGGAGGATACTTCTGAAAGTTTGCTCACTACCTCTTGTAAGCACTTCAAATAATATTAGGAGGCAGAATACCATTCAAAGCTGCATGACATCAATTGTATCTACCTTGCCCAATGATCTTTCAATTCTTTGACTTAGCTTACACTGAGCAACTCCTAAGTAAACCATTTTTATTTTTTTTATGAGTGGTCCATTCTGTTCTGTTCTCTAGAGAAGGGTGTGAGACCTCCTAAAGGCTCCATGAGCCAAGACAGACCTTCCCTGCCAGCCTAGAATTGACCTTACCCTAAGCAGTTTCACCTCCCAACTTCACAGGTTGATATAGTAGTCCCAAAATATGTTTAAAAAAAGTATAAGTTCAAAGTTTAAAAAAAAACTCTATAAAGTTCAAAAATGTATAAAATAAACAAAAATGCTCTTCTAAGGAAAGAAACTGTACAACCTTTGGGCTAGAGAGAACAAGTCACAGAGCAGGATCTTAAAAAGAACAAAAATAGCAAAAAAGAGGCAAAAGAGAGTTGAACAAGTTCCAATACACAATCCAAATATCAAAAACCAAAGACAGAAGCTAAAAAATCAAAATACCAGAAAATCTAATACTCACTGTAATGCACTCAAAAAAAACTTCAATGATGAACTCTAAAGATAAAGGCTGAGACTGGTGCTTAAGAGATGATATCAGGATGACCTCTGTAACAAGACAAAAGGTTCAAGATAAAGGGTCTGGAGCACCCAAAGGCAAGCCCCATACTGAAGTAATTAAAATGCTCAAAATAGAACACATGGTAAAGCACAATGAATATCCCAGTTATTCTGTTCAAGATGGCGTCATTTCCTCTTCTGGGAGGAAGAGGTGGGTCTAGGTGGTCTGATCCCAGAAGTGAGATTAGAGTGGGAGAGTGGTCAATCCTCCTTTCCGCAGAGGGGAGAGGAGAAGACAGCATTATTAGACAGTACCTCTCGTGTCTCAGCAGCAAATTACACTCACTTAAGCCTTTAGGTTGCTCCCCAAGCACACGCGTGTGACACCACACATAGAAATTAAAGTGCATATTGAGGAAATATTACCAATAAAACATAAATTAACATAATAAGCATATGTAAAAATGCTTGAATTTATACAACAAAGATATAAAAAAGGAACTCGAACAGAAAACAGAGAAAATACACGAGCAGAAACATAACAAGCAGATGCTTTTAACTAAAGCGACTTAAACAGAAGGGCAACATAATCGAGTAAACATCAGTTTGAAGGACTCTTTAGGAACAGATGTCACAGGGCAAGGTTACAAAATCAATCACCACAAGTGAACATTAGAACATTAGAACACTCTAGACGAGAACAGGCCATTCAGCCCAACAAAGCTCGCCAGTCCTATCCACTTGTTTCCTCCAAGAAAACATCAAGTCGAGTTTTGAAAGTCCCTAACGTCTTACTGTCTACCACACTACTTGGTAGCTTATTCCAAGTGTCTATCGTTCTTTGTGTAAAGAAAAACTTCCTAATGTTTGTGCAAAATTTACCCTTAACAAGTTTCCAACTGTGTCCCTGTGTTCCTGATGAACTCATTTTAAAATACAAGTCTCGATCCACTGTACTAATTCCCTTCATAATTTTAAACACTTCAATCATGTAACCTCTTAATGTTCTTTTGCTTAAATTGCAAAGGCTCAGCTCTTTTAATCTTTCCTCATAATTCAACCCCTGTAGCCCTGGAATCAGCCTAGTCGCTCTTCTCTGGACCTTTTCTAGTGCTGCTATGTCCTTTTTGTAGCCTGGAGACCAAAACTGCACACAGTACTCAAGATGAGGCCTCACCAGTGCATTATAAAGGTTGAGCATAACCTCCTTGGACTTGTACTCCACAGATCGTGCTATATAACCTAACATTCTGTTAGCCTTCTTAATGGCTTCTGAACACTGTTTGGAAGTTGATAGCTTGGAGTCCACTATGACTCCTAAATCCTTCTCATAAGGTGTACTCTCGATTTTCCGACCGCCCATTGTGTATTCAAACCTAATATTTTTACTTCCTATGTGTAATACTTTACATTTACTGACATTAAATTTCATCTGCCACAAATCTGCCCAAGCCTGTATGCTATCCAAGTCCTTCTGTAATGATATAACGGATTCCAAATTATCTGCTAATCCACCTATCTTGGTATCATCTGCAAACTTAACCAGCTTGTTACTTATATTCCTATCTAAATCATTTATATATATTAAAAATAGCAGCGGCCCTAGCACTGACCCCTGTGGAACACCACTCTTAACATCGCCAGTTCTGATGAGGTTCCTCGCACCATCACCCTCTGCTTCCTGTGTCTGAGCCAATTCTGCACCCATCTAAAAACATCACCCTGAATTCCCACTTCTTTTAACTTGATGCCCAACCTCTCATGTGGCACCTTATCAAATGCTTTCTGAAAGTCCAGATAAATAATATCATAAGCTCCACTTTGATCGTATCCTTTTGTTGCCTCCTCATAGAATTCCAACATGTTAGTAAAACACGACCTCCTCTTCTGAACCCATGCTGACTGTTCAGAATAACTCCTGTCCTTGTCATGTGTTGCTCAATCTTATCCTTAATAATTCCTTCCATTAATTTTCCTGTGATGCTTGTTAAGCTTACTGGCCTATAGTTGCTTGGATCTGCCCTGTCACCCTTTTTATATAATGGGATGATATTTGCCATTTTCCAGTCCTTTGGAATCTCTCCAGTGCACAGTGACTTCCTAAAAATATGTGTCAAGGGTTTATATATGTACTCACTAGCCTCCTTAAGAACACGAGGATAAATATTATCTGGGCCTGGTGATTTGTTTGATTTCATCTTATTTAATCTGAGCAGCACTTCTCCCTCTACAATTTCCAAATCCCTCAGTACCTCCTTAGTAGTTGTGTTTACCTCTGGCAGGTTATCCACTTGCTCACTTGTAAACACCTCAGAAAAATGTAAGTTTAGGGCATCTGCTATTTCATTGTCTGTATCTTTTAATTCCCCTTTACTATTCCTGATGAACTTGACCTCCTCCTTAACTGTTCTTTTACTACTAAAATACTGAAAGAATCTCTTGGGGTCTTCTTTCGCCTTATCTGCTATATTCCTCTCCAACTGTCTTTTAGCCTCTGATATCCTTCTTAATGGTTGCCCTCATGTTCTCATACGCGCTACGGTTCTCTTTGCAGTCATTAGTCTTATATGCCTTATACAGCAGTTTTTTCCTTTGCAACTTCTTTTTTAAATCTTTATTAATCCATCGTGGAGTTTTTTAGTTTCCTATTACTTCCAAATTTAGGTATGTATCTGTCCTGCATTACATGTAAAACATTTTAAACCTGTTCCACTGCTCCTCGACTGTCTCCACATTTAAAAGCTTATCCCAGTCTATCCTACTTAGACTTTGTCACATCTGCTCAAAATTAGCCCTACTAAAGTTCAACTTAACAATTTTAGTCTTTGCATCTGTACTCTTACAAAATACTGAGAATTGTATTACATTATGGTCACTTGACCCTAGTGGTTCAATCACCTCTACACCCTCAATTCTATCCTGATTATTACAGAATACTAAATCCAGATAGGCTTCACCCCTTGTTGGTGCTTTAACATGCTGTGTTAAAAAACAGTTGCTGATTACTTCTAAAAACTCCTGCTCTTGTGCTCCTCCATCTGTAAGGTTATCCCAGTTAATATTTGGATAATTAAAGTCCCCCATGACTATAATATCCCCTGTAAACTTGCCTTTTGATATTACTAAAAGATGTGTGTTGAAATTACTGTCTGAATTGGGTGGTCTATAACACACTCCTAAAATGAGACCTTTTTCCCTAATATTTTCCAGGCGAAGCCACATGTCCTCACTAAGATGGGGCTCATCATCCAACTGAAGATGACTTACATTTAATTCCTGTTTGGCATAAACAGCAACCCCACCTCCTTTTCTGTTCTGTCTATCCTTCCTAAAAAATGTGTATCCCTCTATGTTACACTCATCCCCATCTTTGTTATTTAGCCAGGTTTCCGTTATTGCTATAATATCATAATTGTGCTCTGCTACATACAACTCCAACTCACTTACCTTATTTTTGATACTTCTAGCATTAAGGCAAGCTATTTTTAATGTGTTAATCCTTCTATCTTTACGTGTTTGCTTAAAATTTACATTACTATGCATTTTTATTTCTACACCATTGTTTGTTCTTCCATGTATAGATCTAAATCTGGCCTGTCCTAAACTCCCTGCCCCCATTCCCTAGTTTAAACAATCCTCGACTAGCCTACACATACGCCTCCCCAATACATTGGTGCCCCTCCGGTTCAGATGTAACCCGTCACGGTGGAACAGGTCCCATCTGTTCCAAAAGGAGTCCCAATGCCCCATAAACCTATACCCTTCTACCCTGCACCAAGATTTGAGCCACGCGTTAAGCCTTCTAATCTCCTCAATCTTACCTGGACTGGCGCGTGGCACAGGCAGAACTTCGGAGAAGACTACCTTGTCAGTTCTGCTCCTCAGCTTGGTACCTAACTCTTTGAATTTGGATCGCAGAACTGACAGACTACCCTTATGTATGTCATTTGTTCCAACGTGGACAATGACAACTGGATCCACCCCCGCTCTGGCCAAGAGCCTATCCACCCTTCCAGGAGGTCTCCCACCTGTGCTCCCGGAAGGCAACACACGTGAGACTCTCTCTCTCTGGAGCACACCTGCTTCAATCCCCTAATGATTGAGTCCCCAACTATCACTACCTCTCTCTTTTGGGAACTGGTTTTGAGGTAGCCCGTTGGGGCTCCTCAACCCTGCCTACCACCTCAGAATTATCAGAGTCACCGTCCAGCTCCGCCAGGACATGATAAGGTTAGACACTTCTAATTCTGGGGTTGATCCCGGACAGTGTGCACCCTTTACCTTACGCCTTGTGACCGTGACCCACCTATTCCTACCTGTCTGGTCTGGAATCTCCTCCCGCACCACCTTAGGGGTGCACACTATCTCTAAAGGACACCTGGGCCAAGTCCGCCAATTCTCTATTACAACGCAGGTCAGCCAACTCCTCCTCCAGTTCAGCTACCCTGAGCTCGAGGTGCTGGATCAGCTGGCATCTCTTGCAGATGTAGCCCTCATAGACAACTGGCTCTTCCAAACCATCATCTAAAAAGTCCAACATCCAACAGGACTTGCATTGCACTGGCCTCATTATTAAAATTTGATTTGGGATTACTAAGCTGCCTTAACTATATTTTTTTTTCTTAAAATTAAATTTCTTCTTCTTTCAGCTGCTCCTTAACTTAAATGGTAACACTAAGATCTGCTACAGATATTTTACACCTTTTCCCCTTAAGCTCCTGTACTGTTCTCCCTCTCAGCTGCCTGCTTTTGCCTTTCTATGAGGTTAACTTTACTTTTCTCTCTCTCTCTCTAACTTTGCGCTCCTCTTACTTATAAGCTCTTCACTGCACTGTTTGTATTCCCCCGTATTAATGAACCAATACGCTGTCGCCCACTTAACTGTTCTGCCTCTGGACCGCTAAGGACTGTTTAATCTAAAATAAACAAATAAATAAAACTTTACTACCTTATTTGCTCCTACTGCTCCTTGTGCCTGATCGGTGTCTTAACGCAGGCCGCTTACCTGCGCACTACTGAGTTTCCACCTTTTACTGCTTTGAAGTCAGCCGCGGCCTTTTTTTCTTTTCCTTTAAACTAAGGAATCGCTGTTACGACAACGCGGTTATTTATTTACAAATGCCGATATCAGTTACTACTGCTTTCTACCCTGCCGCCTCGATGCTAATTCAAATACAGATAACAAGAAAGAACAAGTACAAATAACTTTTCCAAGCGCACTTCCAAATACCCAGCTACTTTTGCTCTTGTGCGGGCGAAAAAAAAGCAAAAAAAACCCTTCTAAAGGGAAAAAAAGCTTTAAAAATTCCCACACGGTTCCTTAGCAGGCAACCAAAACCCAAGTTTTTAAGAGCAAAATGTCTTTTTTTTATTTTAAATCTCACACCACAGAACAAACCAACAACTCTCAATAGACTCTAGCGTTTACAAAGCACACATGACTCTCCATCTCTATCTATCTAGTGAAGAGTTCAAAACAAATACAAGCTACAGTTCCTACATTCCAAAAATCTAACAACTAGTATCAGTTAGACAGGCATTCTTAAAAACCCCGAGGAAATCAGAACTTGACATGGTGGTGGGGAGCTCTTTCTCTCAGCTAGACATTACGTAAAAAAAGAGTTTGGATTGACATTTCATGCCACGCAAAGGTGGCATCACCAGATGTCGTTCATCAGCAGACCTGAATGGTCCAGAAGGAATATAGGAACTCACAAGTGACTCCACATATATAGGTGCTAACCTATTAACTACTCTACAAGCAAGTTTAAAGGAAAAGTAGCCAATGAAGTGCATTTCTCCAACATTAGTTGATTGAACACCAGACAAGCCTCTAAATTAAAAATACACAATGACCCTTAAGTGGATTAGATAGATAGATAGATAGATAGATAGATAGATAGATAGATAGATAGATAGATAGATAGATAGATAGATAGATAGATAGATACTTTATTAATCCCAAGGGGAAATTCACATACTGTACTCCAGCAGCAGCATACTGATTAAGCAGGTATAATAATGGATGCAAGACTTGCAAGTCCCCAAGCTAATGCATTATGTTATTAAAATAAGTGTTGAATAAAGAGTATTTATCATTATTATTATTATTATAAATTATGTTAACGCTGCTGCCTCACAGTAAGGAGACCTGGGTTCGCTTCAGAGGTACTCCCTGTGTGGAGTTTGCATGTTATCCCCATGTCTGCGTGGGTTTCCTCCGGGTGCTCCGGTTTCTTCCCACAGTCCAAAGACATGCAAGTTAGGTGCATTGGCGATTCTAAATTGTACCTAGTGTGTGCTTGGTGTGTGTGTGTGTGTGTGTGTGTGCCCTGCGGTGGGCTGGCGCCCTGCCCGGTGTTTGTTTCCGCCTTGCGCCCTGTGCTGGCTGGGATTGGCTCCAGCGGACCCACGTGACCCTGTAGTTAGGGTATAGCACGTTGGATAATTAATGGATGGATGGATTATGTTTTATTTTTTTAAGACTTCAGCCAAAGTAAATATGTGAAAAATCAAGGAATTAGGGTGCACGGTGATCCAGGGCTACTGCTGCTGCCTACACATTCTGGGGGTCCCACCCAGTGCTCACTACGATTAGTTTCTATATGTATCTTTGTGCAGAGGTGATCAATCCAATCCACTAGGTGGCACAGGTGGCATCACAGCATCACTCGAGGGTGCTGCTCATTGAAGTTAAGGGGCATACACTCCAGACACTGAAGGGGAGAAGCCCATGCTAATAACTCCATATGGGCTTTGATTAGCACTGTCTGTGTGGGTTAGGTCTGGTTTCTACCCACAGTCCAAAGAGATGCAGATTAAGTGTATTGATGATTTTAATTGGTCAGTGTGTGTTTTAACCATGTGGATGACTAGCGACTTGTCCGGGGTCGCTCCCGCATGCACCTATTGCTTCCTGGAATACGTTCCAGCTGCCTTAAGACCCTGTACTGGATAATCAGGTTTAAAAAATGGATCAATGAATTCTACAGTATAACCTGACATGCCCTAAGCAACTCTCTCTGTTGTATGTCACCAATCCATAAAACAGAGAAGCATTCTATACAGTTTCAATTAAAGATTAGTTTGCAATTCACATTTTCCTTGAGAGATGTTATTTCAATTTGCATATTTTGTATTCAATATCTGTGGTGGGCTGGCGCCCTGCCTGGGGTTTATTTCCTGCCTTGCACCCTGTGTTGGCTGGGATTGGCTCCAGCAGACCCCCATGACCCAGTAGTTAGGATATAGCGGGTTGGATAATGGATGGATGGATGGATGGAATATTTTTTTCTTTCAAATGCCTAAGATCCGATCCTGTTGGCAAATGAGAGGGTGAAATGGTAGTGTGCACATGCATGTGGCTTGTCAAAACAGCAGTGAAACATGTTCATCACATGTCATGCTCACCTCTGTGACAAAATATTTAAAAAAACACAAATGATGAAGCAAATAAATAGAAAACACTCCGACATTCAAATCAGTTAATTAAGACCCTGAAGACTTTGGAATGTTAGACCTGGCGTGCAATTTAGCATGTTAAAAAATAAGAATCTACTTATTTTGCCATAATGTTGCAATGTTTTCTGTTGTTTAAATTTCATTTATGTCATATGTATATATTTTTTGTAACTTTGAAATTTCGAATGTGTTAATGCAAGTGAAACATACCTCCTATTGCAACTTTATATTTAATAAAATACAACATTTGGCATGAGATGTGATGCAATTACATTGCAGTACAGTTGTTACATTAAATACAATTACCTTTTATGGTCCATTTCCCCACCCAGTAATCAGCACTTAAATGTCAAACTGCCTCCATGACTGATAGCTGTACTGGTTTAACATTTTAATTGACAAAAAAAAAAAAAACTTAAGGTCAATAATGGGACAACTAAACCACGGAAAAAGTATTTATCTATACAAAAATATGCCACATCTAGTTCAGATTGAATGATGGGAAAGAGTTATGCCTCACATAAGATTATTATAAATTTCTTCTTTGAATCTAAACACGAAGATAACAGACAGAAAGATCCATATTTGCCTTTATGTGAGGTAGCCAAGGTGAAATTGACTTCAGATGTTCAAAATGATACCTGGGGTGACATGTAATGGATATATGACTTCTAAATTAACAAAGGTGTGAGATTAATGATTTTTAACACATTTCACATGTTGTATGCCTTTTTCATTATCCACGGACATGTTTACCTACTATGATTTTAAACAATTGATGTAAAATTAATTTTCAATTTATACAAGTAAACTACTGTTGGATTAAGAGACTTTTATAAGCCATACAGCAAAAACAGACAAATGAGCCTTTGATTATGGGGCTGCTTAGAAAAGCAAACTAAAGTCCTCCTTGGACAGATATGCGCAGGAAATCAGATGGGATATACAGTAAATGCTGTCCTACTGTGGTGTACCGATTATGTTTCTCACCATTGACAAGCTTTTCTGTGTTTTAAGTAAGTAAAGCTGCGTTTATAATTGGGGTTGTTACGACTTATCTTTAATTATGGTGAAAGTAGTTTAAAAAGAACGAAATTAAAAACCTACAAAGCCTCGAAGGTGTAACTTTATACACTTCCGTAACCCAGGGCGATCAGAGCCTCCTAACCTTGACTTCCTCTTTTATTTCTGTCACTCGAGTCGTTCAAGCGTTCAGGTGAGATTAAACCTGTTGAAACCACGCCCATGCACGCTCCGCCCCGCCCCGCCCCGCCCAAGGCAAGCCTGGCAGCAGGACTAAGTAAGTCTTTAATAGGTGGACTACGGGCAAGCGGGGGCGTGATCTCTTTCTGGAAGTTGCAGCTGGACTGTTGGCAAAGAGCAACATTTTGAACTTCGTAAGCTACCCAGGCGAAAGGGATTTTAAATTGTGGCCGAAAATGGCAACAACCGAACCCATTTCGGACGGTTTTATTAAGACCGTGCTAAAGGCGGATTCAATGCATGTATTGGACGACAGCAGCTTGGCATTACCTGCCGAGCCGCAAATAAAAACTTTTACCAGGCATACCGGCGATCCGAACAGTCGTGTTCTGCAACAGGTTCAGCTAACCATATCCAGGAGAAGCAAGAAGGCACACTCAAACGGTAAGCGCTCTTCGTTCTTATGCACTCTTGGCTGGTAGACAGCACTAATGTTTATACTGTAAGGTGTCTATTTGTTTTTTAAGAATAGTATTCTACTATTTAGTAAGTAGCCGTTTTATATTTTCTTATGGCAGTTATGACTCTGATGGGTGTGACGTGCGGTCAGTCGAGAGAGATGCGCGCACTCTTCTTTTTAGTCGAGTACGCGGATGTTTTTTCTTTTGTTCTTCAACTATTACAACAAAGCCATTTATAAGCCTTCAGATGAACCTTGGCACAAATTACAAGAAGCAGTTAGCGTCTGTTTATCCTTCACGAGGAATAGCAACAGGAACGTGTATAGTGTAACTGCGAATTCGATTTCACCAATTAAAATTTTACTTTGTCTCACAAGAAATACAGTAGTAAAGCTAATATTCTTGCGCGTATAAAGTACATTGAAATGCACACTTGAATGTCAGACCAACAGGCAACACGACGCCACTCTGCGGCGTCCTAATAAACACGAATTCATCAAACTGCAGAACGGTTTAATTAATAGACCGTACAAATTAGTTTACCTGATGTACTCTAGTACTGTATCTGTACTCCCGTTCCATGAAACCATGTGGGAAAGAACCCCCTGACTGTTTACTTCTATTTATCAGTCAGACCTGTGCTCAATTACACTTTTGAAGCAGACCTTATTCCATAATGTTTCTCAGGTGGGTCTTTTTGAATCGAAGTTTTAGGATCGTCATACATACATAGGTAGTGTACAGTTCAGTTTTTTCCTTTTTGTGTGACTCTACTTGTGTTATTTTAATGGTATTTAAAACGTTTAGGAGAGACGTGTAACGTATTGTTTTAAAAAGGGGAACTCGGGAGGGCAGGGGAAAATTTTCAAGCGACGTTAGACACATGTTCCGTAGGAATGGGTACTGTAAGGCAAATTCGGTTTTCAAACGGCAAGGAATATGTTATTCATTGGAATGATACATTATTACATGTGTATAAACGGCATCTATGGGCTGACTTTCCCTCCTGGCTTTGTCTCTGCACTAGTAAGTGAATGTGTGAAAAAGAAAACGTACACAAATGCCTTAATGTGGTAGACAAATCATCCTAAAGCTATTACAGATCTGGAAAACTGGACTGATTGACATGTTTAACATGTTTATGTAATGACTACTGAAAAAAGAAGGAATGAGGGTAAATACTCAGAACTGCTGATTATTTCAGAGCAACTGAACTGTATTGAGCATCACAAAGTAAATTAGACACTGCTGGGGAATGAATGAATCTATCAGAACATTTTTGTTATATACAGTATACTGTAGTCCCATCAACAACTATCACAAAGAGCCTTTGAGGCAAAACAGGGTTATAATACATTGGTATTGACAGATACCATGAGAAGCTTAAAAGTATATATAATAGGGTTTAAACAGCTGCAATATTTGGAAATTGCAAAACAGTATACTTTAAAACAAAGTTAACAGCAAATATTAAAAGGAGCTACTGCATACAAATCAAACACAGCTATAGTATTAAACAGCAGGCAAGATACATTGAGCTGGGGCATTTTGCTTTTCACTTCTGTGCTTTAATGATTCATTTACACAGCCTAGCTGCAGAAATGTCACCATATAATAGGTTTTTGTATAGTATGGTATTCATTTATGTGACAGTGAGTAATAATTTGTGCTTATTGTACATTAATAAATTATTTGAAAGGATATACACTACTTTGCTTTATTTTGAATAATATTTTGGAGCATTAATATACATTAAAATATACCTAGTTCATAAAGGATTGTGAGGAGCTAGAGCATATTCTAGCAACAGGTTAAAAAGCTGGCATAAACATTTTCCATGAGGCAAGTTTATCTCAGGACACATTCATAAACAGCCCCTCTGCCCAAAAGTTGTCATTCACGCCAGGCAATTTAGACACACCAGTTATACTAACAGGCATATTTAACTTTAAAACTGGAAAAAAAATCTTACTTTAAACATAAAATATGGAGAAAAGTCAAGCAAAATGACACCTTTTATTGGCTAAAAATGTATTTTTTTACTGTTAGCCAATAAAAGGTGTCATTTTGCTTGGCTTTTCTCTACATTCATAATGACTTAACACGGTACAACACCCTAGTACTACAGACATAAAATATGGAGTATTTAAATTTGACTGTTGTTTATCTTAGTGTTTGCACTTTGATAAGATGTCACTAACTAATACCTGCATGTGACCCAGCAAGTGACCCTGCTTTCCCATAATCTTGTACTAAAAACGTTTCAGATAATATGTTAATGAGTATGCTGCAACATTTTTAAACCTGCTTAAACCATTTCAGTGCTGTGGGTGTTTGGTGTAGTCCAGCATACAGTTTGGTCAGAAACCAACCCTGGATGATGTTGCAGTGTGTCGGAGGACATTTGCACATACATGTGCATACTCAAACTCACATTGAAAATTAAAAAAAAAAAAAAAATGATAATTTTTAATGATAATAAATTGGTAATTAAAACTTATGGATATATGGATACCTTTGTGATGTGGGAGTAAGATCTGTATACCCAGAGCCATGCAGCCTTAATACATATCCTTGTGTAGGTTTCAAAGTAAGCAAACTGTATATGTGCCTCCCCTTTAATTGTAATTTATATTATTTCTGGATTTTTCTTTTCATTTCTTCGGGAAAAAGTACTATAGAGGTGATCTCCCAACCACTCACCCACTGTTACAGTATTATGTTACTTAAACAGCTTATAGAAATATGTTAACAGCTATTCTGTTTGCATAAAAATAGTTAAACTTTACTTATTCTACTCATGCTAGGTTGAAATTACTTGATAGGAATAATGCATACTTTTTGGGTACCTTTATATAAACTTCTGGGTGGAGCCATTTGTGTTTGAAAACTTATTTGATTTTTGAAAACAAAATTTTCAGAAAACTGTTACCACTAATGTTTATTACTACTGAACATAGAATTTCCTTTTTTAACCTTGAATAAACTGCCTTAGTTGTTTTGAAAAAGCATTTTCATCATTAAGATTTAAAGTTTTTAGCTAAATTTTTGTATTTTTGTTTCTCTATTTAATGGGACCAAATTGTTTTTAAAAGATGTGAGGCCTTTTTACCCACACACAGGCCATTATTTTTCAGATAAAGTGGATTTAAATAAATTGTTTCCCTATAGAATTAGAAGCCATAATTCACTTTTCTTAGCAATTTATGTTCTTTTCCATTCCGGATGCAATGATGATATTGAAATACTTCCTGTTTATGTAAACAGTTACCTGCATGAAGAGCAAAAAATGCTCAATCTGGCCAGGGGAGATTTTCTTAAGTAAGCTATCAAGTGGGTATTTGTCTGACTAACAAGTGTTTCGTTACTTGATAATTTGACCTTTGCTAGTTTAACTTTACTCCATAAGGACATTTTAAGAATTATACTTCTTCCTGAAGTAGATAGATAGATAGATAGATAGATATATACTATTAATATTTTATGTTTTTTGCCTTATGCCCATTAATAATTTTATTTTGTAAAAGACCATATGTTGTTCTAAAACCTGCATATACCTTTCAGCATTGATGGTGCCTTTCCAGATGTGCATTAATGTACCCCCATACCATCAGAAATGCAGGCTTTTAAACTGAGTGCTGATAACAAGCCAGATGGTCTCTCTCTTCTTTAGTTTGTAGGAAGTGGTGTCCATATTTTCCAAAAAATAATTCAAATTTCTATTTCTCTGACCACATAACAGTTTTCCACTTTGCCTCAGTCCATTTTAAATGAGCAGCGTTTCTGGATCCTGTTCACATATGGCTTCCTTTTTGCTTTAACCAGCATTTGTGGATGGCAGGGCGAACTTTGAACATAGACAATGATTTCCGAAAGTGTTCCTGAGCGCATGCAGTGATTTCTATGACAGAAATATGCCTGTTTTGAATGCAGTGCCCTCTGAGGGCACAAAGATCGCTTGCATCCAATTTTAGATTTATAGCCATTTCTCTTGTGCTCAGTGAGAGATTTTTTTTTGTTTTGTTTTTCACAGATTCTCTGAAACATTTGATGATATTATGTATTGTAACTGATGAGATTTTTAAAGTCTTTGCAATTTTATGTTGATTAACATTATTCTGAAATTGTTCCATAATTTGTAGGTGCTGATTTTTGCAGATTGGTGAACCTATACCCATATTTACTTCTAAGAGACTCCGCCTCTCTAAGATGCTCTTTTTATACACTATTATGTTATTGACCTGTTACCAATTAATTAATAGTTACAAAATGTTTCTCCAGCTGCTTCTTTATAGGAGCACTTACTTTTCCAGCCTTTTCTTGCCCCTATCCCAACTTTTTTAAAATATGTTACTGCCATCAAATTATAAATGAGCTAATATTTTTCATGAAATAGTAAAATGTCTCAACTTCAACATTTGAGCCATTTTCTATGTTCTGTTGTGAATAAAATATTGGTTTGTAAGATTTTCAAATCATTGAATTCTGTTTTTATTTACATTATACAAATCGTTCAAAATTTTTGGAATTGGGGTTGAGTTTGTTACATTTTAATGTGAGTTCTGTCCATTTAATTATTTTATGGTATTAATATGTAGCATAGGAAGTTATTTTAAAATAACTCAAAATGTATGTAGGATATTTTTATGAGAATCGGGTGAAGTTAAGAGTGGTGTACCACAGGGGTTAGTGCTAGAGCCTTTGCTGTTTTTAAATATATATATATATAAAATATATTCTTGTATTTCATCCATCCATTTTCTAACCCGCTGAATCTGAATCCCCTTTTCACATGACCTTTTGTAGGTCAGAGTGCAGGGTCAGCCATTGTACAGTGTCCCTGGAGCAATTTTTAGGTTAATGTTCTTGCTCAAGTGCCCAGTAGAGTAACGCTTGGGTAAGGGTTCAACTGGAATTATGAGTGACCTTTTGGACTCCAAGCTATATGAAAGATATGGAAGTGAGATAGAAAGCCCAGAGAAGAGCAAATAGGCTTATTCCAGGACTGCAAGGGATGAGTTAAGAGGAAAGATTAAAACATCTAAGCCATTTCAATTTAAGCAAAAGGAGATTAAAAAGTGGCATTGTAAAACTGTTCAAAATTATTAAATGAATTAGAACATTGGATCAAGATTGTTACTTTAAAATGAGTTCAAGAAAAACACTGGGACGGCTACAAACTTGTTAAGGATAGATTTTGCACAAATATTAGGAAGTTTTTTTCCCACAAAGAAAACCATTGACACATGGAATAAATGGCTAAGTATACTAAGTGCTATGCAGTAGATCTTTGGGGACTTTCAAAACTCGAGTTGATGTTATTCTGGAAGAATTAAGTGGATAGACTAGAGAGCTATAAGTATTTCAAAGTTATCAGGATGTTATTTTGAGACATCATAAAGTGCATATAAGATAATATGGTTATTTCAAGATAGTCTATAATAGTCTATAATTTATTTCAAGATATCTTAAAACATTTTGGGAATATTACTAAATCTTTGTTCAGCTTACAGTAGTGGTTTAGGTATAATGTTTGTGTGTTCAAAACTTTATCAAACAATTTTTTCTGAACTCCATTATCAAAAGAGTTAAATGAAAAGTATCATATCACACATTGTTTACCAGATATGGTGGAACCAGGTGATAGGTCAATCTGAAGTCAAAAAGACAAAGAGGAAAACATTATCTTTCCCTTGAAGGGGAAGTTTGGTATTTTTCAAGTCAGTTATTTCTTCACAAACATAAATGCATTTTCTGCATGAAATTATGTTGTAAAGTTAAATGTTTCTATAAATTTAAAAAAATATTTATGCTCAAAAATGACATGTATAAGCTATTTTACAATGTGTATGTAATCGCAAGACACAGAACAATACTTGATCACTGTCTTGGACATATTTGTTGCGTTTTTATGCTTTATGCCCCATTCCCCATTTTTTTAAACTTATAGAAAATGTTTACATCACAATTTTGCGTGGCAAATGCATAAATACCATGTTTGTGAGGAAATAATTTTGACTTGAAAAATACTAAACTTATCCTTTAATCACCAGTTTTTTTGTAAGCATGCCGTATCCTTTAATCATCAGTTTTTTTGTAAGCATGCCGTCATCTCCCAGGACAGTTGATGTGGCCACCAGGACATCTTTGTCACATTTGCGCCATTGTTCTCAGCCACTCAGAGGTCAGTGTTTCCACCATGTTTGTCACATTTTTTGCCTGATGTTAAAACCAGTTGTTATGGTTGATAATCTTCTTCTTCTTCTTTTGGCTGCTCCCTTTAGGGGTTGCCAAAGTGGATCGTCTTTTTCCATATCTCCTTGCCCTCTGCATTTTGCTCTGTTACATGCATCACCTGCATGTCCTCTCACACCATATTAATAAACCTTCTCTTAGGCCTTCTTCTTTTCCTCTTGCATGGCAGCTCTATCCTTAGCATCCTCTTCCTAATATACACAGCATCTCTCCTCTGCACATGTCCAAAACAACACAATCTCGCCTCTCTGACTTTGTCTCCAAACTGTCCTACCTGAGCTTATCCTCTAATGTACTAGTTCCTAATCCTATCCATCCTCATCACACCTAATTAAAATCTTAGCATTAGTTGTTATGGTTAGTAATAAACTGTATTAATTATTCTAGTTATCTTTACCTCATGAATAAGGCTCTTTAAATCACCAAATATCTAATTATTTTTTATTTAAAAAAAAAAGATAGCTTGTAAAATATTATCAATATTACTACTTTAACAGGTAGATATTGATGTTATATGGTACTTGTCATTACACGCTTGGTGGCTTGTAACTTGTCTCTTTTCCTTTTTTAAGCATGTTTAATGTAAATGTCAGTCTGGTTATGCATGAGTATGACACCGCCTCTGTGTTAGGTATGTTGTCTCATGGATACAGTAACTTCAAATTCAGGTCAGTCACTGTCTTTGTGGAGTTTCCACCTTAGTGTCCGTGTTTTCTCAGTATTTCTCTGTAAGAAAGACTTTTGTTAGGATGACTGATACCTCTCAATTGTCCTAGTGTGTATTTGTTTAAGAATGAGCCTGGAGTATGCTGGTATTTTCTGTGCAGGGCCTAGATTTATGTGGAATTGTAATTGCAAAACTCATGTCCAAAAAATGGGAGGATAGCCTTGTGGCAAAAAATTCCTACATGCATGAAAAATCTATGCCTGTGTTGGTATATAATGGGAGTTGAGCCTGGTGTCTGTTTATGTAAAGGAGAACCATTTACCACTAAAATTAAAATGCTGATATTTGTCATGTTAAATGTTTCGACGTATGTTCTGTGTTGTCCATGAATACTTTGCCATCATCTTACATTAAACAGTCAGTTTTGAAATTAAGGGGTTATTCAAAAGAAAGTACCTGCATAAACATAACTTTTATCATTTGCAACAAGTACATTGTAATCATTGTTTATTTTTACAGTTACAATGGCTTGAATTTCAGTTCAGTGCAGGAATCACATCAGTTTAAAAATCGTTCAGTTCAGAAAAAAACACTTCACAATTCATGCATGCCTTGAAAGTATGATGATGTGACTAATGCGCTGTGAGTTTTATTTTAGTTTATAGTTTCACATATTTCAGTTAAAAAGTTAGGAAAGATCCATCCATCCATTATCCAACCCGCTATATCCTAACTACTGGGTCACGGGGGTCTGCTGGAGCCAATCACAGCCAACACAGGGCGCAAGGCAGGAAACAAACACCGGGCAGGGCACGTACACACACACACCAAGCACACACTAGGGACAATTTAGAATCGCCAATGCATCTAACCTGCATGTCTTTGGACTGTGGGAGGAAACTGGAGATGCGGGGAGAACATGCAAACTTCATGCAGAGATGACCTGGGAATCGAACCCGGGTCTCCTAACTGCGAGGCAGCAGCGCTACCCACTGTGCCGCCCGTTAGGAATGATGACAACATTAATTATTTTTTAGTACAGCATCATGCAAAGTCCCAACTCATTAAAGGAACAGGGGCATTGCATTCATCCTCGAGTGGCAATATACATTGTTACAGTTGTCTATTCCACTATTATTCCATTTTCTAACGGTGCCTATTACAGCTGCAGTGGGTGAAATTCTGGAGCTAACCTTGAATGGGGTGCTTCACTCACACACACACACACACGTCCATAGTTAATCATATGAAGCCAAGTTTGAGTTATCAGATAAGTTTACCTGCATATCTTTGAAATTTGGGAAGAAGACTGGAGTATCCATAACAGACTGCACGCTAGCAGTGTCTGTTACAGTTTTAGCATGTTAAAAGCTGGTAAGGTTCAAGTAAACTGGCTGTCTCTGTAGTTGTGACTAGTCAAGCAGTGATGACGTGAGCTGCTGTCCTCGTATGTTCCTTCTAAAATAAAATTCCACATTGTTCAGACTACGTATATTTAGTTTATATACTTTATTAAAAGTTATAATGTTTTACAATTTCACTGAACACTTGAGCATGTCCCATAGTAGAGAAATGCTTACTTTTTAGAAACCTTTTAACAGTGAATATAATATGGAATTGCCAATCTAAACAAACACATGTCTATAATTATTAATGATGCACCAGTTTATTGGTAATAAATCTGAATCAGCCAGTTTTTGCTGAGAATGCATTGAATTGCAGTTGGCAAACTGAAATATAATTTATGGACCACTAGCTGGTTTTATGTAATGGAGAAAAAATGTAAGATGTTCGCTTACACAATATATTACTAGGTGTTCACCACTGCCATTTAAGTAAATTAAATGCCACGTGTAGTGCTTGTTTTGTGTGCTACTTTCCTATATAAAGCAGAACATTCCTTTACATCTGGGGCCGTAAACATGGCATGACTTTTTCCATGGTTTACTAAGTTAATAACTGAAAGAATGCTTTCTTTACGCAACAGTGCTTATGAAGTTTGCGTAGCTTTTTATTTAATCCACCAGCCTAGCAGATAACTTATAGTGATGATAACAGAATACTGTAATTATAATCATATCATGCAGCCATCATAAACATGCAAATTAATTTAGGTCTCTGAAATAAACTGATTAGCCTAATACAATTTCAAAATTAAATCAAACTGAAGTATAATGAATAGCATTAAACATTTACCTATTATTTCTGCTTTCTATATCCTCAGTATGCAAAGAATGCAATCTTACCATCCAATCAGTGCACTATGTCAGAGTTTTTTCATGCCAGAAACTGACTTGGGTCGGTGTGACCTATACTATACCAGTCTGAGGATTATTATGATTGCTATTTATCCTAATTCCATGTGTCACCCATGCTGTACATTGCTTTTCTTTTTTGTTTTTGTGTGCTTTTTTAAATCAATTATAACAATTGTGAAAATTTTGAACATATATTTTTTTAAACCTCCCATTCATTTTTTGAAGCCCTTGAATTCCATCACAACACAAAGTGTATTCATTTAGAACACAGGAGAACGTAACCTACATTCTACACTTATGACAGCATGTTACAAACTGTATTCAGCCACACAGCTTTGACTGTGGTCTGAACATATAAATCGGTATTTACTGTTAGTGCGTCATTTCATCTGTTCACTGCTCCACCTGGTCATTTTTCAAAATAGTGCAATCGCATTAGTGAAAATTTCTGAAACCGTTTAATCACGAGGAGTACACAGCAAAATTCATCCTGGTTGGTTTGAGCAAAATTTAGACTTGAAATAAGTAGCCAGTGGTTTCAAAATGATTCTGTTCTTCAGGTGAAAAAATAACTTTCACTTGGAAAAATACCGAACTTATCCTCTAATTGCACTGAAACGTAATAGACAAACATGGTGGAAACGCTCTAAGAATGGTAATGTAGACAGAAAACTTTTGAAGCATAATTGGCATTTTCAAAATGATCCATTTTACTGTGAACTAATCCTTATTTTGAGTAGAAAACATTTCCTGCAGTTGTATCTCGTTTCAAAAGTTACATTTTCTTTCTAGCCAGAACAGTATAATTTGTATGGAATTTTATTCAGTTATCTGACAAAATAAAATGTAAGTACAAGCAAAACACTAAAAGTAACCAGCACAGCAAAAACAACATATATAAAATTAGTTCAGAAGACTCTAATGTCAAGATGTTAAATTTGTATAAATACAGTCATGAAATTTGAAAGTCTTAGTTTTGATAGACCTAAGATACTTTCTTAATGGCTTTATTTTAGTCTGAACAAATAGCATAGTGGGTAGTTGTGCTGTCTTACAACGAGCAATTATGTATTATTTTTCTTCATTGTATGGGTATCTGGTGTAATGACATAGTGAATTTTTGTTTTTGGACAATTGTAATGACTAATGAAGGACATATACACTATATTTTATAAAATATATATTTTAAAATTTTTATATATACGAGCCTTTGACTAATGTGTACTGCTGTAAAATGAAGCGCAGAATGTGAATCATATTGCTTTCTTGACAAAAAAAGCTTTACATCTATGTTCTTTGCAATCTTTTCACAGTACAAGGTTATTGAGACATAAAAATATGAAGAAGGCTATACTAGATAACTGATATTTGATGACTTCAGAACTATGTGTACTTTGTGTCACATAAATGTTTGTAATAAAATACTTTTCAGATAAAGAAATGCAGAAGTTGAAAGGAAGTTTTAACAAAATCTGAAGTTCCATTAAATCAGCCTTTTTATTGTGAAGTAATACATACTTTATTGAAGTAAACATAAAACATAAAAATTGTAACAGAAAAGTAAATTATTTTGTAGATTACCTGGACTGTAGTGGCAGTATCTCAGAGGTAACTTCCAAAGAAGGCATTGAAAAGGATTCAGCAGCTTCAGTATTTGGTCTTCGCAAGGTAAGAGAAGAATTGGAACAAGTTATGGTGGTATATACATCTCATAAAAGAGAAAGTAAAAATATATTCTATCTTTTGCCATATCTTTATTTCTTCATGGTATTACTTGAACATTTTGTGTTTCAAGTTAATGTAAAAATCGCTTGATGTTTTATCTCAACATTTTGATATGCCTGTATCTTAATGTATGGTAAATTGTGGTTATAAAATGGTAACTCGCTTTTGTGTATCTCTCAACATAGCAATTTTTATTGATTTTATTTATTCATTGAGTAACACATTATTAGTAATTTATATATACAGTATATTATGCATATAGATTGTATATTTAAAATGTTTTTTATGCTTTAAACAGAGTATAGTGCATCAGACTTATTGAATAGCTTTCTGAATAATTAATGCTTTTTTTTCTATTGCTCATGATGTATTATTCAGTGCAGGTATGTCTCTTGTCTGTATCCTTTATTCTAATGTTTTTAGGCTAATAATCATATCATACCGTTGATAATGCCCTGCATCTGTCCTCCATGGTCTAACCCCCTTTTTAATATTGTATTTCCCTCTATTATATTAACCTGTTTCAAAAAATGTTGTATAGTTACCCATAGCACCCTCCTTTGCCTAAGAAAAGGGCTTGTTATCAATTGACTTGTTACCTCAATTGTTTGTAATTTTTGTCCATAAAAAATACTAGAGCTAGAAATTACAAAAACTAAAGCAAAGTGCTAACATCTTCCACACTAACACAAGTTTAAGTGAAGATTTTCTAACTCTGTTTAAGAAATTTAAAGTTAAACATGCATATTATTTCAGTTGTATTTTGGCATTTTTTCATGGGAGTCTGATGTAAAAGACAGTATATTTAAACTTCAGTTTGCAGTGTTGATCCAGAAGGAAAAACACCTAATTTCACATCAGAGACTTGTAGTAAATTGAACAATTAAAGGGTCAATGCTAATTTTACTCAGATCCTTTCATATTAAGTACTGTCAGAAATCTGACTGTAATATTATAACTTAGTCTATTCCAGCAGCTGCTATGGAAACATATTAATGCATTATTACTCTCCTGTTTATCAAAAGTCTCAATATATTGCTTTGAACATTTTTTTATTATTCCTATAACCTCTTTCCAATAAATTTTATTCTTTCATGCTTTTTAAAGTACATTGTCATGGTTCACATTGTAAAAATATATAAAACACATTCACTGATAAGAAGTTGATTCCCATTGCACATATGTCTTTGCATCTGATTTGGTAAACAGTATTGAAGATAGTTGATAAAAAGGATGTTGTGTGTAAATGAAATTCACTTCACTTTATTCTCATACAGAATCCATCTCATTCTAATCTCTGAGTGGTGAAATTGGAATGACACATTTTTAAAATATATTTTGGATTTTGAAAGCATTGCTATAGTGCATAAAATATGAACACTGAACTGCACTGTGTGACGATGCGGGTTCAGCGCCATGCTCCCATCGGCTGATCGGGAGCCCTTGAACCCTACACCGTCGGTAATGTCACCGAGATGAGCTGACAAATGGGGACAAATCTCTCAAAGCCAGGGGATATATTCCAAAAGTAAAAAAGTGCTTTCATTTAAAACAATCAAAAAACAAAAAAGTGCAGTGCAACAAGTGTCAATAAATAAATCCGTAAAAGTTCCAGTGGGGCTAAAAACCATCAATAAATAAATTCTTTATAATCAGAGGTTAATACGCAGTCTCTCTCACTCATTACCCTCTGGCCCACCTCCATCTTTCTTTCTTTCTTCCCGGCTCACCCATTGCTCTCTTAGCTAGCGGAGCCCCAACAGCCATGAGCTCCTTCAGTCAACCTCCGTCTTGGCCTCCTAAAGGAAGTCACTGCAAGACCGTCGAGGTTGGCTCTCCTCCCTTCATCTTTCGCGCACCCGAAGTCACTCCTCAGATGCCTCGGGAGGACATCTCTCTGCTCACCCCACTCGCTAATTGTCAGTGGGGCTAACTAGCCCCAAGAGCGCCTCCATCTAACGCTCCTTCGTGGGGCCCCAGCTCATTCTGTCTCTCTCTTTTCAGGTGGCCAGATCATCCAGCCTAGACTGCCATTGCCGTCCTTTAACCTCCTTCTCCTCCATATATCTTTCTACCTCCTTCCATTTCTCTTCCACGATTTTTCTCTCTCGTCTCCATCCATCTATATATATCCACACCCGGCTGCCTCCATTGGCACAGTGTCTTTATTACACACCGCAGGAAGCCAATGAGGCAAACAAAAACGACCGCACCCACACGTGCAGGTGCGACTCTCTCCAATTACCTCATTAACTCCGCGCGGTCGTGCAATCGCACCCACAGAGAATGACACGGCTATATGGATTTAAAAACCTGACCCTTTTTTTCGGATGCCGCTGACCCGTTATATCACACACTGACCAGGCCTTTTTATTCCCAACAGCTTCTTCCTGAGGAATATCCAGATTTTCTCAGTACAGTGAATAGATTTGATTACTCCATCATTTTACATCTTGCATGTAGGAATGTCGGCCCTTCCTGAGGGAGGATAGTGACCTCATCCCAACCATATTACACTTAGCGGCCAATCATTAAAATTTGCCTCATAGATATGCAGCCCTTACATTTACAAAGCAGTTTCCCTACAAAACTTCTCCACGCAATTCAAAATCGTGAATAGTAAAGGACACAAGACATACCTATGGTGAAGGTCAGTGCCTACAGTGAATGCTGTCAACGTTATGCAAAGTATGTAGCCTTAACTCTTGCTGTATAAATACATCAAGTGGTGTTCTTTCCTCTCACCAGCATACCCAACTGAAAATGAACATTTCATCATCCTTGCTGTGAACAGCCTGGATATTGTCCTGCATATCATTCCTGAGCTGTCAAATGCTTTTCTAAAATCACTTTGAGGACACCCAAAATTAGTTCTCCATGGCCTTGCCAAATTTCACTCGTGTGTATTTTTGGTTTTGTCACTTGCTAGACTTGCTGGTACCTCCAAGTCAAATCTGTGAAACATCCTGCTAACTTTGCATGAAATGCTTCTTTCTTTTACTTGACAGCTTCTCACACTGCTGGCGCCATCAACAAGTTCTAGGGCTACCACTGTAACTGATACCAGCAAACCTATAGCTGCTTAGAGGTTGAATAGAGTCCATTCCAATTCTTTATCCTTGACCTCTCTTAGATTTCCAGAGGTGATAAACAGAAGCATCCACTAGATATTCTTGGCACTCCCTCACCAGTTCAGTTTTCTCTATCTGAGCCACTTTACCATAAATAGATTATGAATTAACTGCTAACATCTGTGTCCAAAGTATTCTGGTACCAGGTGTTTTTATGAAACATTAAAACATCAAATTCGATGACAATTCAGTGCAAGTATTGAAATCACACAGGTTGTTCTAATCACACCCCTCCAATTATCTATGATTCTGCAAATGAGTAATGAAGTATCCTAGATGGTACTGTATTTAGCACCATATCCAAAGCCTTTTAATTTTATAAGAAAACCTTTTGTTATTGAAGGATACATTTTGTATTTTTCAAATCAAAGTTATTTCTCCACAATGGTATATATTAATTTGCCACAAAAAAGTGTGCTCTGAAGTGGTGTTGTTTTGTTTTTTTTTTTTTATAAATTTTTAAAATTCCTGTTCATGCAGCTTACATTAGCACTGATGGATATATGGGTTCATAGGAAAATGAAAACGCTTTAAAACTTGCTAATCCACTTTGAAGCAGCAAAGGTTTCAATTTCAGAAAAATATCTTTTGTGTTTACAACACATCCTTGTTGATAACAAATGGGAACTAGAAATTTTTATTTTATCATGGACTCATTGAACTGTTTTTCCTGAGGTAAGAATACATTTCCCTTTCACTTGTCTGTTCACAGCCTCTGTCATGGCAGGAGTTGTGACAACCCAACAAACCCCAGCACCAAGCTATACTCTGCTTATAATACTACTTTTGCCCCTGTAATTCTATTTTATATTCCATGGCAGAACATAAAATTGTTTATTATAATGGATAGATGCCCACTCACATCTTATGATTATTTTTCCGTAAACAGCACCTACTTTTTACCTATTGCATTCATTTTACATAGCCTATAGAGTGAGATTCACACCAAGTAGCAGTGTAGTGAAAAGAGTACATAAGAGTTTTGTTGTACTTAACACAAATAACAATCTGTAAATACATGGAGAGAACATGCAAAGCTTGTACAGTTACTGGAGCTGTGAGACAGGAATGACAGCTCTATGCTACCTGAAGAAGCTGACATAAAAGGAGCTCCGCAAATAGTTGCAGAGCCGAGGCCTGTGGACTATAGCCGCTGTGCCTGTAAACTATCACCTTGAAGCACTTGATGAGCCTATAAACTATTTTCTTGTTTGGAACATGTTAACTGTACCTCACATGACAGATTACTAGTACAGTTTACATTTTTGGTAGAAAAATGCAGATTGAGATTGCATTCCTGATGCACATCTGCTGCCAAGGAGCCAGGGCAAGCGGTGGCACACAGGTTGCCTTTGACCCTGGATGAGCAGAGTTAGGCAGGAGTGCATGTCATCACATGGTGGAAGAGGCTGCTGAAATATTGAAAAGTTTCTTTATAGTGAAAGAATATAAATGATCATAAATATGCCTTTTTCAGTTATTGCTGTCTATTTGTATGAAGAACACAGGCGGCAGTTCACTGCAGGGTATCAGTATTCAGTGTCAATAGTGGGGCTGGAAATAATGATTATTTTGATAATCGATTAATTAGGTTATTATTTTGTTGAATAATCTATTAGTTAGATTGTAAAACAATCCATTTGCAATTAAACACAAAGTGCATGAAATGGAACTTTTAACAGAAAAGACAAATTTGCATAAAATATTCAGAATTTTTTTAAAATCTATTTATAGATATTTTAAACAAAATATAGGTTTTTATGCAAGTTATATCTTCTTCTTCTTCTTCTTTCGGCTGCTCCCATTAGGAGTTGCCACAGCGGATCATCTTGTTCCATATCTTCCTGTCCTCTACATCTTGCTATGTCACACCCAGCACCTGCATGTTCTCCCTCATCATATTCATAAACCTCCTCTTAGGCCTTCCTCTTTTCCTCTTTCCTGGCAGCTCTATCTTTAACAACCTTTTTCCTATATACCCAGCATCTCTCCTCTGCACATGTCCAAACCAACGCAATCTTGCCTCTCTGACTTTGTCTTCCAACTGTCCAACCTGAGCTGACCCTCTAATGCACTCATTTCTAATCCCGTCCATCCTCGTCACACCCAATGCAAATCTTAGCATCTTTAGTTCTGTTACCTCCATCTCTGTCTCCTGCTTTCTGGTCAGTGCCACCGTCTCCAACCCATATAACAAAGCTGGTCTCACTACCATCCTGTAGACCTTCCCTTTCACTCTTGCTGATAATCGTCTGTCACAAAGTACTCCTGACACTCTTCTCCACCCATTCCACCCTGCCTGCACTCTCTTTTTCTCCCTTCTTCCACAATCCCCGTCACTCTGTACCGTTGATCCCCAGTATTTAAACAGATCAACTTTTGCCAACTCTACTCGCTGCATCCTCACCATTCCACTGACCTCCCTCTCATTTACACACATGTATTCTGTCTTGTTCCTACTGACCTTCATTCCTCTCCTCTCTAGAGTATATCTCCACTCTCTCCAGGGTCTCCTTAACCTGCACCCTACTCTCGCTGCATATCACAGTGTCATCAGCAAACATCATAGTCCAAGGGGACTCTTGTCTAATCTCATCTGTCAACATGTCCATCACCATTGCAAATAAGAAAGGACTCAGTGCCGATCCCTGATGTAATCCCACCTCCACGTTGAATGAATCCATCACTCCTACTGCAGACCTCACCACTGTCACACTTCCCACGTACATATCCTGTACAACTCTTACATACTTCTCTGCCACTCCCGACTTCCTCATACAATACCACAGCTCCTCTCCGGGCACCCTGTCATATGCTTTTTCATGGTCCACAAAGACACAATGCAACTCCTTCTGGCCTTATCTGTACTTCTCCATCAACACCCTCGGAGCAAACACTGCATCAGTGGTGCTCTTTCTTGGCATGAAACCATACTGCTGCTCACTAATAATCACCTCCCTTCTTAATCTAGCTTCCACTACTCTTTCTCATAACTTCATGCTATGGCTCATCAATTTTATCCCCCTGTAGTTACTACTGCACATCCCCTTTATTCTTAAATATCAGCACCAGTCCACTCCTTAGGCATCCTCTCACTTTCCAAGATTCCATTAATCAATCTGGTTAAAAACTCCACTGCCATCTCTCCCAAACATCTCCATGCTTCCACAGGTATGTCATCTGGACCAACGCCCTTTCCATTCTTCATTCTGTTCATAGCTGTCTTTACTTCCTCCTTGCTAATCCTTTACTTGCACTTCCCGATTCACTCTACATCATCCAACCTTCTCTCTCTCTCATTCTCTTCATTCATCAGCCTCTCAAAGTACTCTTTCCATCTTCTCAACACACCCTCCTCTCTTGTGAGTATGTTTCCTTCTTTATCCTTTATTACCCTAACCTGCTGCACAATTTTCCCAGCTCGGTCCCTCTGTCTAGCAGATCGGTACAGATGCTTTTCTCCTTCCTTAGTCTCTAACTTCTCATACAACTCATCATACACCTTTCCTTTAGCCTTCGCCACCTCTCTGTTCACCTTACACCTTATCTCCTTGTACTCTTGTCTAGTTTCTGCATCTCCCTGACTCCCACTTCTTCTTTGCCATCCTCTTCCTCTGTATACTCTCCTGTACTTCCCCATTCCACCACCAGGTTTCCTTTTCCTCCTTCCTCTCTCCAGACATCATGCCAAACACCCTTCTTGCTGTCACCCTTACTACTTCTGCTGTAGTTGCCCAGCGGTCTGGTAACTCTTCACTGCCACCCAATGTCTGTCTTACCTCCTCCCTAACCTCAACCAAGCAGTCTTCCTTTTCCAATTTCCATCATTTGATCCTTGGCTCTGCCCTTACTCTCCTCCTCTTCTTGATCTCCAACGTTATCATACAGACCACCATCCTATGCTGTCTGTGTGCGTCTTCTTCCACTCTTGTACATCACCCTTTGTTCATCTCTCTTGGTAATATACGTATTCACCACAGCCATGTCCATCCTTTTTGCAAAATACACTATCGTCTGACATTCTTCATTCCTCTCCTTGACACCATACCTACCCATCACCTCCTTGTCTCTTATGTTCCCTTCACCAACATGTTCATTGAAATCCGCTCCAATCACCACTTTTTGTCCCTTGGGTACACTGTTCATCACTTCATCCAAGTAACTCTAGAAATCATATTTCTCATCCATTGCACACCCAACTTGCGGGGCATATACACTTAGAACATTCATTTTCACACCTTCAGTTTCCAGCTTCATAATCATTACTCTGTCTGACATTCTTTTCGCTTCCAAAACACTTTTGACATACTGTTCCTTCAGAAAAACCCCTACCCCATTTCTCCTCCCATCCACACCATGATAGAACAATTTGAATCTACCTCCGTTCCACCTGGCCTTACTTCGCTTCCATTTAGTCTCTTGCACGCACAATATATCAACCTTCCTTCTCTCCATCATATCTGCTAACTCTCTCCCCTTACCAGTCATACTGCTAAAATTCAAAGTTCCTACCCTCAGTTGCCACTATCTTTATCTTCCTCCTCTCCTCTTTCCTCCGGACACATCTCCCCCATCTTCTTCTCCTTTTTCAGCCAACAGTAGCCCAGTTTCCTGTTGGCTAACAGTAATGGTGGAGGTCATTGTTAACTCGGGGCTTGACTAATCCAGTATGGAAATTTGTGTTGTTGTCTGCATGTTGATTTGGCAGAATTTTACACCGAATGCCCTTCCTGACATATTATTTTCAGTTTTGGGCAAAACATCATGTAAATTTAGTGTAGTATGTGAATACCACAGTATTCCACCCCAGAAGAATCTGTTGTACCATCGTGACTTTATTATATATAAAATTCACTATTTTTTTTAAATCTTACAACAGAGGGAAATCTCACTTCTCTTTCAAGCCAAAAAAACTTTGGCTATTGCTACTTTTATCCCATAGTATCATGTATTTAGTTGAAGGTTCGCTTCCCAGGTCCTCCCTGCATGGAGTTTGCATGTTCTCCCCGTGTCTGCTTGGATTTCCTCCGGATACTCTGGTTTCCTTCCACAGTCCAAAGACACGCAGGTTAGGTGCATTGGCGATTTTAAATTGTCCCAAGTGTGTGCTTGGTGTGTGTATGTGTGTGCACGCCCTACTGTGGGCTGGCGCCCTTACCGGGATTTGCTTGCTGCCTTGCACCCTGTGTTGGCTGGGATTGGCTCCAGCAGACCCCCATGACCCTGTAATTAGGATATAGCGGGTTGGATAATGGATGGATGGATGGATGGAATTACAACTGATAGAGAGATTAATTGATTTTTAATAAAGGCACCATACATAGCCCCAGTAAAGATGCACAAGATTTACAGGCTGCCTCTGAATGTAATATATATAGCTATGATTATCCATTGGACTATCCATCCGATGATTGGGTAATCTAACTTGCTTGTCTTTCAGATATAGAAGGAAAACTGCAATATCCTGAGGAAACTCTTCACAGGTTGTGCCAGCCACTATTGTAATAAGTAAAAATCGAGGCAAGTTTAAAATGAAGTAGCTAATATGCAATAGATGATGAGTCATTCCAAAATCAAATATATACTGTTAGCGTTGAAAACTTCCACATTGGTCAGACATTTGGATGGTTCAATGCATTATGTTTTAAACATGAGCTAAACCTCTCTTGTGGTAAGACGTGTCATCTGTTAAACTAACAGCAGAATTGCAGAAAAAGTTATCAGAGCATCTGAAATGGCATACCTAATTCTAAATACTAACGTAAAATTTGTGGTGGTTGTTTTTTGATCCAAAATAATGTTTCTTAGTGTAACCACTAAAATATGATAAATACACTGAAAGCATGTAAGACATAATATTTAAATAACATGAAGTCTCCAGTTACAAATAAAGCCAGTCCAGTTCAACGGCTTATTTTTAGATTAGTACAAAGGCATAATCAAATTAAAAGTCTCATCACTTATGCAAGGCACCTTGAAAACAACAGAACAAAAGCTTTTTGAAAGTAATTCTGAAAGAATGGTTTGTTCTTCTATTGACAAGTTTGATTTCACAAAAGTAGTCGTAAAATTGGGATATGTGTGAAAAGGGAGTTTTAGAAAATGAAAGTATCAAAAGATGGTGACCTTTGCAATTTGAATTAATGTTTCTTGTCCATTAAATATTACACTTTAATACATGTAGTATCCAGGTATTTTTTCCAGTATATTTAGATGTAAAAACATCATACAACAGCAGAGATAGATAGATAGATAGATAGATAGATAGAGCAGTTGGCAGGATTAGATAGATAGATAGATAGATAGATAACTTTATTAAAACAATATTAAATTAAAGAGTAATAAAAATGCAGGTAAAAACAGACAATAACTTTGAATAATGTTAACGTTCCACCCTCTGGGTGGAATTGAAGAGTCGCATAGTGTGGAGGAGGAACGATCTCCTTAGTCTGTCAGTGGAGCAGGACAGTGACAGCAGGAGATGATCCTGTTCAGTGGATGCAGTGGATTCTCCATGATTGACAGGAGCCTGCTCAGTGCCAGTCGCTCTGCCACAGATGTCAACCTGTCAAGCTCCGTGACTACAATAGAGCCTGCCTTCCTCACCAGTTTGTCCAGGCGTGAGACGTCCTTCTTCTTTATGCTGCCTCCATAGTACACAACCGCGTAGAAGAGGGCACTTGCCACAACTGTCTGGTAGAACATCTGCAGCATCTTATTGCAGATGCTGAAGGATGCCAGCCTTATAAGGAAGTATTGTCGGCTCTGACCTTTCTTACACAGAGCATCAGTATTTGCAGTCCAGTCCAATTTATCATCCAGCTGCACTCCCAGGTATTTATAGGTCTGTACCCTCTGCACACAGTCTCCTCTAGTGATCATTGGGTCCATGAGGGGCCTGGGCCTCCTAAAATCCACCACCAGTTCCTTGGTCTTACTGGTGTTCAGATGTAAGTGGTTTGAGTCGCACTATTTAACAAAGTCCCTGATTAGCTTCCTATACTCCTTTATTGTACAGTATACTTGACAGTGTTTTTTTTTGAGCAAACCAAATTTAAATAGTGTGTTACTGAGATTTGGTCTCGTCCGATGCGAGAGATGGACGTCTGAAGTGGAGCTCCGCTAGCAGTGGTGCTATTTTTCATATTATTTGCTTATTATTCTGAGATATCCTGTATTTATTCAACCCGAGAGGGACCGCTACAGTATATGTAAACACATATAAACATGGCCAACAAGAAGGGGGGTCCGAAAGAATCGAAGACTAAAGCTACATCCAAGCTGCGATCAGCAAGCCCTAGTTCGAGATACGGCCTCTCAGAGACAGACCTGGATCAGATGGGCGAAAGTACAGACTCCTCGGGACCACGGTCCGCTACATCGTCGCCTGCTGAGAGCGAAAAGGGGCGAAGGTGCGATCGTGAGTGCAGATGTGGATAGCTCGCCGATTGGAGAGGATTACCTGAAACTGGAAAAGGCCGGGAGGTCCGCGGCTTCAGTTACGCAATCACGCGGGACTGGAGCAGCGGGGACACCGCTTCAGCAGAGTCTGCTGCTTCATCTACGGTACAAGAAGGCACATTTGAGCTATCTGAACTGAAAGTGTTGCTCGCTGACCTCAGGCAAGATATAAAGAAAAGCGAGAAGGCTAATGAGAAAGCAACGGCAAAGGCACATGAGAGACTGAAACAGGAGATGAAACAGGCCAATGAATGTCTGCGACAGGAAATCCAACAGGCAAATGAAAGGCTCGTCAAGAGGTACAACTTGAACTTCGACAGGTGCTGGGTAAAATTGAAGAGCGCATTGAGAAAAACTCGGCTAAACTGAGCACGCTTGCTGATCGATTGGAGCATCTTAGTGAGACATTCACGAATCGGATCGAAATAGCCGAACATCTAGCTGCCAGTGCCGAGGAAAGAGCAGTAAATGTCAGTTGAATGTAAAAACTCGGAGAAAAACTTGGAGACAGACTGGCTGCTTTAGAAGATGGGAATAGAAGGTATAATGTCAGAATTGAAGGCTTGCGGAGAATCGAGAAAGTTTAAACCGTGAAATTCGCAACTGAACTTTTTCTAAAATAATCGGGGCGACTTTAAAGCAGAATCTGAGATAGCAGCGGCTTACGCGACGCTGATCAAACACCGTCAGACCCGACCAAGATCTTTTATAGTCCGTTTTGAACGATTATCATTTAAGTTAGAGGTGATGGAACTCCTCAGGAAAAAAAAGGAAGATATTATATATGAAGATTGCCACATTCGCGTCTTCCCTGACTTCTCTCCAGCAACAGCTATCAAACGCGCCGCCTTCTATAATATTAAACAGCAGCTACGGCAAGCCAATGTCAAATACGGCCTCCTGTATCCGGCAAAACTGAAAGTGGAATGGCAGGGTCATTTCTATGTTTTCGCTAGCAAGGAGGAGGCAGAAAATGAGTTAAGAAAGCTGATCCCGGGACTATTCTGATACATAATTGTGAGTCATGGCGGTAAATGATAAAGCTAGGATTAATAATCTACTGTCTGATCTATTTGTTTTAAAATACGGGTTTTTATCAGCATATATTCTCATATTCTTATATTATTATTACTTACTTATTACTTATCATTACTTAGTATTACTAGGGCTAAATGTTTGTGTTTTATTGTGCTTAATTACGTTTTCCTCCTCTTTTTTTTTTCTTTTCTAATTATTTCATGTGTACCCTAAATGAGACTGTTCAATATCATACCCTTGGTTTGCTGTTATTGCTATTACTGCATTAAGACTTGTTATGCTTGTTTTGGACACATCTTTAACACCATCACCTGGGTTTATTATCTGGGGATATCATCTTAATGCACTAAAATTGATGAAGATTATATGTATGTATGTATGTATATATATATATATATATATATGTATATATGTATATATATATATATATATATATATATATATATATATATATATATATATATATATTAAGTGCAAAATTCTTTTCTTTCTTTTTCCTCTTTTAAAGACTATATTGGTAACAGATATCTCTATCTTTTAACCTTAAAGCGCCACTGCATGGGGGCTTGATGTGCTTTGGACGTGCTCTGTCTCTGGGTATGTCAGAGGACTGGGACTGCATGAAGTGGGTTTTAGCCTCACCTGGGGAGGCAAAAAGGGAGGGTGGGGGTTAAGGGGAAGAGAAAGAGAGCAGGCTTGATCTATATCTAATCTATCATCTCAATCTTTATAATTATAACTATCAACGTAATAATAAGCTGCATGGCAACAACTCTTGGGGGAATAGGAAATTAAGACCTAAACTAT
Organism: Polypterus senegalus; assembly: GCF_016835505.1. Taxonomy (NCBI): domain Eukaryota; kingdom Metazoa; phylum Chordata; class Cladistia; order Polypteriformes; family Polypteridae; genus Polypterus; species Polypterus senegalus. The sequence continues at coordinate 116,061,601 of NC_053161.1, forward strand.
TTCACTTCCAGTTAAGACTATAATATGACACCAAAAACTCAGAATCAGTGTCTCCATGATGGGACAGTTAACTCGTAAGCTGGAATGTTAAAGGCCTGAATCACGAATTAAAGAGAAAGAAAGTACTTTCTCACCTAACAGGTCTAAATGCTAAAATAGTATTTTTACAGGAAACCCACTTACTAAGTAAGGATCAGTTCCGCTGCAAAAGACTGGACTGGCCAAATGTTCCATTCTAGTTTTACAAAGAAAACTAGAGGGGTGGGAATTCTCATACATAGAACAGTACCATTTGTAGCATCAGATGTAGTATTGGATCCTGAAGGGAGATATGTGATGGTCATGGGAGACTTATCTAACTGTAAAATGATTTTGATAAATGTTTATGCACCTAATGTTGATGATAAGGAATTTATACAAAATTTATTTGCATCCATTCCCAATCTGAACACTCATAAACTTATAATGGCTGGGGACTTTAATTGTGTTCTAAATCCACTTTTAGATAAGACTTCCTCCACAGGGGGAACGGCAACTAACACCGCAAAGATAATTACAAAGTTTATAACTGATCACAACTTATCAGATCCCTGGAGGTTTTTAAACCCAAATTCAAGAACATATTCTTTCTACTCACCAGTACATCATTGCTACTCAAGGATTGATTACTTCTTTATAGATAATAACTTCTTGCCTAAGATTAAATCTTGTAAATACGATGCTATTGTTATTTCAGACCATGCTCCGATGATCTTGGAGCTGAAATTACTAAGCCCCATACACTCACCCGCAGATGGCGTCTCAATCCGCTTCTATTAGCTGACGAGAATTGTACTGAATTTATATCCAAACAAATTGAATTCTATCTAGAGACAAATACATCCCCTGAGATCTCTGCAGGAATACTCTGGGAAACTCTTAAGGCCTTCTTAAGAGGACAGATTATCTCATATCTTTCCCACAGAAATAAATCCGAGCGAAGAAAGTAGCAGAGATAAAAAGCGAAATTACTAAAATAGATGAAGAACATGCCAGACTACCAAGCGAGACTCTACATAAGAGGAGGCAGGCTCTACATTCAGAATTAAACCTCTTGACAACTAAAGAAACCGAACAACTAATTTACAAATCCAGACATCATTATTATGAACATGGAGAGAAAGCTAATAAGCTTTTAGCGCAACAAATTCACAAGCAAGAAGCATAGCGCAATCTCGTAATTACTAACACGAATGGAGATAAAATCATCGAACACAAAAATATAATGTACACTTTTAGAGACTACTATAAATCCCTATATACTACTGAGTTTAAAGAAGACAATATACAATCTAATGCATTTCTGGATAAATTACAGATACCACAAATTGACGCTATTAGTGTGGAGGAGCTCGATAAACCTCTGTCATTATCAGAATTACTGGATGCTATAAAGTCACTCCAAGGTGGAAAAGCAGCAGGCCCTGATGGCTACCCTGCAGAGTTTTACAAGAAATTCTCCGCTCAGCTAGCTCCCTCCTATTAGCAACATTTACAGAAGCCAGAGATAACCAATCTCTTCCACAAACCTTTCGCCAAGCACTAATCACTGTCTTTCCAAAACAAAATAAGGACTTATTACAATGTGCATCATACAGACCAATTTCACTTCTGAATAACGACGTTAAAATACTCTCTAAAATCATAGCTAGAAGGATGGAGAAAGTGCTCCCTCAATAATATCACAAGACCAAACTGGATTTATTAGGGGCCGACACTTATCTTCAAATCTTGACGCCTGTTTAATGTAATATACTCACCAACTAAATCAAACACCCCAGAAATATTATTATCATTGGATGCAGAAAAAGCATTCGACATGATTGAATGGAAATACCTTTTACTATTTTGGAGAAGTTTGGGTTTGGCCCGAACATTTGTGCATGGATTAAATTACTGTATACTAACCCAGAAGCTTCAGTTTGCATCAATAACATTTGCTCAGACTACCTTAAAATAGAGCGTGGCACAAGACAAGGATGCCCTTTGTCACCACTGCTGTTTGCAATTGCCATTGAACCACTGGCAATACATTGTCGAAATACTGATCAGATAAAGGGGATTAGCAGAGAAGGACTGGAACAGAAAATCTCATTATATGCAGATGACATGGTACTGTATATATCGGACCCAGAAAATTCTGTGCCTGCAGTCTTAGCAGCACTCACAGAATTTCAAAAGCTCTCTGGTCTCAGAATTAATCTGAATAAAAGTGTACTCTTTCCGTGAATTCGCAAGCATATAATATTAGATTAGACACCCTTCCTTTTATCATTGCAGAACAGTTTAAATACCTCGGGGTAAACATCACAAGTAAACATAAAGCTCTTTATCAACAAAATTTCGTCGTCTGTATGGAAAAAATTAAACAAGACTTGCATAGATGGTCAACCCTTCATCTCACACTAGCTGGAAGAATTAACACTGTTAAGATGAATATTCTTCCTAAGCTCCTTTTTATTTCAAAACATACCAATATACATTAATAAATCGTTCTTTAAGCAATTAGATTCAACAATAACCTCATTTATTTGGAATTCTAAACATCCACGCATCAAAAGAGCGACCCTACAAAGACAAAAGGCAGAAGGCGGCATGGCTCTACCTAACTTCCAGTTTTATTACTGGGGCAAATATACAGTCGATAAGAACCTGGACACAAATAGAAGAACATACACAGGCATGGACCGCAATAGAAGTAAAATCCTGCAGTACTTCTTTGTATTCCTTGCTTTGTGCTCCAATAAACACACGTTATCGGCAATACACTAATAACCCAATTGTGCTCCACTCACTTAGAATCTGGAACCAATGTAGAAAGCATTTTAAGACGGAGAAGCTTCTTTCTGTGGCACCCTGCAAAAGAACCACCTCTTTCAACCCTCACAAACATATGCAGTTTTAATATCTGGAAAAATTTGGAATTAACTTGCTTAGAGATCTTTATATAGACAACGTCTTTGCATCCTATGAACAATTACATTCCAAATTTAACATTCCAGCTACAAATTTCTTTCACTATCTTCAAATCAGGAACTTTGTTAAACAGAACCTTCCAGATTTTCCTCATCTTGCACCCTCATCCACGCTGGAAAAATTATTGCTCAATTTCAAGGAGTTAGACTCCATCTCTACAATATATAAAATCCTTTTACAATCCCTTCCTTTCAAAGATCCAAGAGGACACTGGGAAAATGACCTCTCAATTAATATATCAGAAAAGGAGTGGAAAGTAGCAATGCAGAGAATTCACTCAAGCTCCATATGCGCAAAGCATACAATTATACAACTCAAAATTATATATCGAGCACATCTGTCTCGACTAAAACTCTCCAAAATGTTTCCAGGGCATGATCCAACCTGCGAACGTTGCAACCAAGCCCCAGCCTCACTAGGTCACATGTTCTGGGCCTGCTCCAAATTAACATTATTCTGGACAAAAATTTTTAATTACCTCTCAGACAGTCTTGGACTCACAATCCCTCCTAACCCATTAACAGCTGTGTTTGGGGTTCTTCCAGAGGGTCTTAAAGTGGAGAAAGACAAACAAATTGTGATTGCATTCACTACACTGTTGGCACGCAGACTTATTCTGATAAACTGGAAGAACCCAAACTCTCCTCTTTAAGTCAGTGGGAAACTGATGTGTTATATTATTTAAAATTGGAAAAAATCAAATACTCAGTTAGAGGATCTGTGCAGACTTTTTTCAAAACATGGCAGGATCTAATCAGTAATATTTTGAAATGATTTTATAAAGCACAGAGAATTTGTTGATTTAGGTATTTTTAAAAGCCTTAAATTTTACACCGTTTGGCTTGCTCTCTCTCTCAAGGGTGGGGATCGATCTGTTCTTAGCATAATTCTTTTTTTTTGTAAAACTTGATTGCTATGTATTGATTGTAATAAAATTTAATAAATAAATAAATAAAAAAAATAAATAAATAAATAGTGTGTTACTATAAAAGCATCTTTAAGGAATTTGAGGAAATGAAAATATCTTGAGTAAGCATGGTTTTCATAAATTCGTGTGGTACTGAAATAATTTTACATACTGTATTTATTTTTTAGCATTGATTTTAGGCATCATTTATTTTTAATTGCTGAACAGAAATTGTGAATACATTTAGTATATGTATACTGTATGGAAGATAATTTAGGAGTCCATGATGTTCATATCATTCTAAATAAACACTAAAATTGAGCCCTTTTTTTCTAATGTCATTCTGTTTTAGTGACTTAGCCATGTGGACATTTGGAAGGCTAATTACTGATGATCATTCATATATTCCTGTTGTACACAGGTAAATGTTTCTTAGTTCTAAACTTGTTTCCTATTATTCATTCTTTCAGCCTTATAAACCTATCTTCAATCAAAATGGCTATAGTACAGCTGGACATTTCTACAGAACTAATGAAAATGCGCTTGGCCAAGAGATGTCCCACCAGCAGTATGTCCAAGGAAAGTTTCAGTATCATTTGCATAAACGAGCAACTACCTTGCCTGTTGCACAGATCCCCTTGACCCAGGCATATCGCATGGAAAGTATGAGACTAAGTGCACCTAATAGATATGCCCATTCAGAGATCACAAACTATAATAAATATCGTACGCCAGCCAGGGTGCAATGCTCCAGCAACAGACGGCAGCAGTATACCAATCAAATGCAGCTTGATGACAATGTCTTTTTAGACAGTGCTCCAAACAGTCCAGCCAGAGGTCCAAGTCAACGAGTTACTACTAGTAGGAGCCTGACGAACATACTTAATATGGATACCACAGGTGCTGCCTTGCAGCAGTCTCAGATGCTGAAGAACTCTGTGTATTCTCAACGGGGTAGGCAATCACAGAGGTACAGCTGGCGCCAGAGAGGCACCACTAGGGACCACATGCAGGAAAATGTACTTTATGGCTCCCGCCCACCATCAGCAACCAGCGTTCGAATAGGGGGCAACTTTACTGGTATGACGCCTGCTATCTTGGCACACAGAGAGGGGTATACTGTCCAGAACCAAATGAAGCAAGAGTAAGGCCTTTTTTGTTCTCCTAACAGAATGCTTTGTATATTAACAAACATTTCACAATGTTTCAAGAGTGTAACAGATATTGTACTAAGTGATATTATGTACATACTTATATCAAAAAACTATATAAATTGTTTATTATACTACATTTTTGTTTTGTCTTATATATACTGTAAAAGCCTGTAGCATATTTTGACTAGGCTGGTGAAAATCATTGTGGATTATTTTAATTTTAATGGCCATAAACAACTGCAGCACTTAGATAAGATATGAACATTGGTCCTACCTTCAAATTTGCTCTGTTAAGAGGGATAAGAAAGAATAACCAGCACATAGGCCAATATTTAAAAATGAAATGGGATGTAAGCAAAAGATGCTACTCTTTACATTGTATGAAAACTGCCATAAGATGTTTCACACTGTATACCTCGGTCATTCATGTTATATTAATAAAGCCACATTGTCTGACATACATGCACCACTGCTACTACTAATATTATTTTAAATTAATTGTTTGAGTCTTGTTTCCTTGTTTTTAAGTCTGTCAAAGTCAAAAGTCCAGTTACAACTAACCCCTAATTATATTATACCCTGAAGGAATGCTGTGCATACCAGTCCTCTGCTTCCCACTTTTCATTTTCTGGTTCCTGGGGCCTCATGTATAAACGGTGCGTACGCACAGAAATGTTGCGTAAGAACTTTTCCACGTTCAAATCGCCATGTATAAAACCTACACTTGGCGTAAAGCCATGCACTTTTCCACGGTACCTCATACCTTGTCGTACGCAAGTTCTCTGCTCGGTTTCGCAGACTGGCGGCACCCAGCATCAAAGCAGTGCTACTGTTCCTGTGTGGTTACACCTTATTTTCCTGACGCGGCTTTATAAATACACCAAAACTAACCGCATATTGTTTATTAGTGTAACGCATCTGATTGTAATTAACTTGTAACAATATAATGGTCCAGGGAACAGCCATAGTATTCCAAATACCATAACTGCTTTAGCGTTGTTACTCTCACTTCTCCTCCTCCTTCTTCTTCTTCTTCTTCTTTCAGCTCCTCCCATTAGGAGTTGCCACAGCGGATCATCGTTTTCTATATTTCTCTCACTGCACCACTCGGAGTATTTATAACACTGTATCTGAGTGTTAATCACAGCAGCAGCTGATCGGAAAGGGAATTATCGGTATACAGCTTCAAGTACACGCTGTCTCAGCCACGGCAAAATGTTTTAAAGCCTTTCCTGTACGGACCTCGCGGTTCAGAAACAGTTTCATCCCAAGAACTTTAAATGCATTCAATCAATTGCACCTTGTAGAACTGTTTGTACTTACATTATAAGTACAATCACCCCACTGTAAACTTGCACTACAGTAATAATAATATAATACTATCGCACAACCTGAGCCACTTTATAAAGCGCGTATTTACATATGATGACGATATCATTTTTAAGGTGAAATGCAGCAAAATATGTTTATTAAATTATACAGATAAAACTTTAACTTCATTTAAATAATCTATATTCTTTACTGGGAGTGTCGTTAAGGATAGAATAATTAAACATGTACTACAAAGATATTTCAATGTTCTTTAAACGTTTTGAAGAATCGGCGCTAAGCTTACAGATGGCTTAACGTCTATTACAGAGCTGATTGTATGGGGATCGGTTACTTGGGGAAAGGAAAGCACTGACTGCAGTGATGGCTACGCCAATATATATTGAATATAAAACAGAAAGAGAAAATAACACAGCTAAAACGCAGCGACAAATTTCGGCAAAAGTTAAATGCTTGTGTCATGAGCACGAGGCGGCTATGCAGTGTCTGCAACGGACGTGGCCATCCACCGTGAATAAGCTACCTTACTGACGGGCGGGCGAAGGAGCCACCGATTCTTCCTCTGCCCAGTGCCACCACAAGCCTAGAGCCGCCCCTGAGTACTGCTGCAATAAATTATTTCATCGAAGTGAAACACATGTTTAATAACGTGCTTTAACTCCTATCATCATGAAAATGACATCACATATACATCTCAGTATTTTAGTTATTCAGAGAGCTGTAATATCACGAATGTAATGGATTCTGTGTCCAGTTGGAGAAAGAGAGCCGGTTTAAGAAGCAAGTAGTGATTCACACACACAGAGCACATAGAAGATCAAATACAAAACAAAGCATTTAACGTGCTACTTTAATTATGATGTGATTTGAGAAACTGGTTAATTAAACGATTTTAAGATGAAGTTTATGATGTTCTACTTTAATGACAAAATAAACTACGTGATTAAAGTGGAAATGTCGAGATTGAAGTTGACATTTCGTGCTTTTTCCCCACTGTGTACCTTTTTTCTCTGTACCCTAATAAGCTTTCATATGACACTCAGACAGTGGGCTTACAACTCGGCTTTTCACGGCGACTTTGATATGTGACTTCTTTTTTATTTCCGGCACTGTGCGATTTGTGAATGTGAGCTTTCAAGTTTCTCAAACACGCTACGTCACTCGATCAACTTCCTTTTGTTGATTATACCACGGTTTATTTGAACAAATAGTATGTTTTTCCTTTGCCTCCACTTGGTATTCGCTGAAATTCTTATATTTTCCCCGTGCTTTTCCCATTGTCTTTTCACAGAAGGCTGCGCTTAAGGGTGATTTATATTGATTTGCATATTCAAAGAGGTGTAATTCTGGGAGGAGTTGGGGCGTTACATAAAGCGTGCACGCGGCGTTAGTTTTCATGCTGATCGGGATTTATGTAGCGGAAGAATGTGGAAGTTGGAGTACGCACAGATTCCTGCATCTGTATTTTTCTGTGCGTAAGCACATTTCGGCTTTTGTGCTTACGCCATGTTATAGTGTGAGTTCTACGCACGGCATTATACATGAGGCCCCTGGTGTTTGTTCATATATATTGATTGTTGTGTTGTAGTTACTTGTATTTCTTACTTGTATTTATTTTTCCAAACTCTTGTCTACCATCATGAACTGGCCCCTAGTTTTAAGGATTGCTTGTAACATCAATCCATTCCAGGATCAGCCTTTTGGACCTGTTGTAATCTGATGTTAAGATCACTACAAATTCAGATTGAACTGAATAGGGTTTGTCTGCATTATATTTAACTTTGCACATTTTTTTTTTAAGAGAGAAAGGGCATTCTCCAGCGACCTCATTTTATTCATTACAGGTCTTGCAAGTACTGGATGATATGAAAGCAGCAAGAGTAAAGTGATTTACATTTGGTTGAGTGTATGTTTGAAGAGTGGCTCTTTGTTGTGATGCTGTTGTGACCTTGCTTTTTCTTTATTGTCAAGGCTATATCTAGTTCACATTACATCAGAATATTACATTTGTGCTGCTAAATGCTTGTTATCTTAAAATTAAAGCATCTCCTAGCCATGACTTTATTCTAGACAAAAAAAACCCAACTTTTTTTGTGTCTGGCCAAAAGTTTTAGGCAACCCAATAATTTTTATTACCTTAACCATGCCACTCACCTAGGATTTACTTACATTTTTGAGCAATGTGACTTTGATCATGGTGGCAGGAATGCTGTTTTCCTTAGGGCTCATTACAAAGTGAAGCAACTTGATTTTGACCCTTATTCCTGCTTTGAATGTATTATTATTCAGCTGACATGCTGTCAGCCTTTTACTATTATTGTACTATATCATCCCCCTTAATGTTATATCGAGTTCATTGCTGCATTGTAAACATTTCTTATTTGATCAGGTGCCTTATCTACAAATGGATGAACTTTATTTGTCCCCATGGGGAAATTTGGCTTTTTACAGAAGCTCTTTAAATAAATATATATGCAGTATCTATATATATAATTCACTAAGGCAAGACAACCATGAAAAGCACGCCAGGAAGGGGCGTGGATTCACTAAGCCGCCGACAAGTGAGACACGTATGGCGCACACAGGAAGGAGCCACGCCCACCAACTCCAAGACCATTGGATACGACGACAACTTGCAGGGCCACGCCCACCAACTCGACGACGCGACACAGAAAAATGGCGTCATTTATGTTCGTCTGTCGTAGAGGCCACATGCAGTGCAGGTCAGGTTAATGTCATGTACCTCTGAGCTACGTTGACTGTTCATAGAAGCATGTTTCTCGCGGAGGTGAATCGCCATATGCAGCATGTGAAACGGTTTGCGAGAGGTATCCCATGGGATCCTTAAAACAATCCTTTAAAACTGAGGTTAAAGCACAATGAAGGAATCAGTCTTTAAAAACCAATAAGCCCTGTGCCTCTGTTTCATTACCGTTTCACCTGTTTCACCAATGCAGGCCCTGCAACAGTCGAGACGCTCTGTCAGCAGCTGACCTTCTCTGTGCCTGACCGGTTCACACAGAGGCAGCGCAAGAGAAAGCCGCGCCAGAGACAGACAGAGGCACACACACAGGCAGCTGGTGGGCGGCTCTCCGTGAGTTTCTCTTGCGAGCGGACACATGACCAGGCGGTGTGTATGCTTCGAGAACGAGGCTGGACGCAGCTTGCGACCGGGCACATGAGCAGGCAGTGTGTATGCTTCGAGCGCGAGGGTGGACGCGACAGGACCATCTAGGAAAAATCATGTCGCGGATGTGATTCGCTGTTTGCAGTTTGTAAAACAGTGTGTTTGTCGCTGATGTGAATCGCTGTATGCGTCATGTAGAACAGTTTGCGAGGGGTGTCCCTGTGTCTTTCCAGAAGTGTTCAACCATCAATAAATAATTATGCGGCGTTTGTTATGCCACGGGTTCACTATTGTGTTGTATTTTGCTCTCTCCAGAGTTCCATCTTTTCATTCACTTACTGTTGTATTCTCACACTAACCTGTTTTAGACAAACGTATCTTTCCAGAAGTGTTTACCATTCAATAAATAATTATCCATGAGATTGAGCGTGTGTCTCTGGCGTGGGTAAGCCGTTGAACCCCATTCGGGCTGCAAACCGTGGAATTGCCACTAAGTGCGACTCATACGCTCCCACTGTTTTCGTCCCTACCCTTTGTACACACCCCCCTCCCACACGTTGACTGTTAATAGAGGCATGTTTTCTTAATCTCCATATGCAGCGTGTAAAACTGTTTGCGAGAGGTATCCCATGGGATCATTAAAACATTCCTTTAAAACTGAGGTTAAAACACAATGAAGTGAGCAGTCTTTAAAAAACGAGTTTTCGGTTACGACGCACGACCGCGTGCAGCATAACAAAGTGTTGTACACGCTACATACAGCAATTCGCATCTGCAACAAACATGCGTCGTCTTAGATGCTCCTGCACTTTGTACACTCCCACCTCGCTACGCCGCACGGACGATTGTGTGTTGGTTCGTTCCGTGCATTGTTACAATGTTGCTTTTCTTGCTGATTTATTACATTACCGATTTTGCAAATGTTATTTTCTCCTGTGCTTAAAATTATTAAAAACCGGCCTGATTATATGCATATGGTACGCCGCGGGTTGGCTAGTATATATATATATATATATATATATATACTCGTAGTCTGAGCAATGTGGAATTTTATTTTAGAAGGAACATACGATGACAGCAGCTCACGTCATCACTGCTTGACTAGTCACAACTACAGAGACAGCCAGTTTACTTGAACCTTACCAGCTTTTAATATGCTAAAAATGTAGCAGACACTGCTAGCGTGCAGTCTGTTATGGATACTCCAGTCTTCTTCCCAAATTTCAAAGATATGCAGGTAAACTTATCTGATAACTCAAACTTGGCTTCATATGATTAACTATGGACGTGTGTGTGTGTGTGTGTGTGTGTGTGAGTGAAGCACCCCATACTGATACACGTGCTCTATCAAGGACAACAGCGCAACGTTGCCAGATCGCTTGCAGTGTTGCCAGTCTCATTACTTTTCTGCCACACCTCGTGTATATATATATATATATGTATATGTATGTATGTGTATATATATGTATGTATGTATATATATATATATATATATATATATATATATATATATATATATATATATATATATATATATATATATATATATATATATATATATATACACACAGACACACACACATATAAACATACATATATACACATACATCCACATATATATACATATATGTATATATATCTACATATACACACAAACATATACATACACACACATATATACAAACAAATACATATATATATACATACACACACATATATATAAACATATATATATACATACATATCTACATATATACATACTGTATATACATATACACACACACAACTATCGTATATGTTAAAGTTCTATTTAAATTTTAAATAGAAGGAACTTTTATTTAGTTGACAGAATATTATTCCGGAATAAATCAACTCAAACCTTAAATAACTATATAACTATAATATTTTGCTCTCCAGAAAATATATCCTGTCTAAATTATACAAATTAGAAATAAAGTAAACGTTAAAAGAACATTCAAATTTCTTTACTCTTATGTAATTTTATATAAAAAATAAACTTAAATTTGAAATATCCCAAAAGATTTTGCTTTCCATAAAAATATATCCTGTCAAAATTATACAAATTCAAATATGAACATGCTGCATAACAAAACGTGGAAATAGAAATAAAATTTGTTCTTTTCAACAACAACAAATCAAATCATTCAGTTGTCTTTGCTCTTATGTCATTTTATCAGAGCTGGATGCCTGGCATCTTTTTTTGGCAAGAAGTTCGTTTCTGTTTGGTGTGAGGTTCTGTGTTGTGGAGATTCTCAGGATGGACTGCAGGTGCTCATCAGTGAGGCGACTCCTGTGTGCTGTTTTGTTAGTCTTCATGACTGAGAAGAGCTTCTCACACAGATATGTGCTACCAAACATGCACAAGGTTCGAGCCGCATGTAGACGGAGCTGGAGCATTTGTGCGGGAATGGAATGAATAAACTGTGCAGGCCCTGCAGTATCGTACTTTGCCTTCAGTGTGCCATTACACTGCAGCTCAATCACCTCCATCTGAATCTGCACAGGTGCAGTTTCCACATCGACAACAAATGGGTTGCGAAACAACTCAAAATTCTTTTTTTGTTCTTCAAAGTCACCAAAGCGCCGTGCGAACTCAGTGCGCAGTGCGCTCAGTTTATCAGCAAAGTGCATTTTTGGGAACACCGTTGTGCCGACTTGGTTCGACATTACTTGGCAACAGGGAAAGTGGGGCAAGTTGCACTGGTGCATTTGTGTCTCCCATAAAAGTAGCTTCACTTGAAATCACTTTGTGATTTTGCACGGGTAAAAACGTCTGCTGAAGTGTCAGATTCTTCTTTAACTCGTCTGCTTTCTGTATCTTGTGCATTGCATTCAGGTCTTTCAGGTTATCTTGATGTTTTGTCTCATAGTGCCGTCTTAAGTTAAATTCTGTAATTACAGCCACATTAGCTCCACAAATGAGACACACAGGTTTACCTGCAATGTCAGTAAACATATACTCAGCCTCCCATCGGTTTTTAAAGGCTCTATGTTCAGAATCACCTTTTCTCTTCGGCATTGTGTGGGCTAGCTTCGCAATAACTTGCAGCTAGACTTGATTGACGCAGTAAGTGTTTGGCAAGGCAGTTGAAGCGCTGCATTATGGGATCTGTAGTTTATTGTGTTACCAGCGCTTCATATCCCCAGGCCATTAATAACAATAATATATAAAATGATCTCGCGGGCCGGGCCGATATAAGTACACGCCGGGCCGGATGTGGCTTGCGGGCCTTGAGTTTGACACATATGGACTAAATAGAACTTGAAAAGATATATTTTTTCGAATGTGATCATGCAATTCAGATCGAGTTGACGCGCACTGCAGTACATCGAGCCCACGTGCTATTGTGGTTTTGCCTGTGTGCCTCAATAAGTCATCCTCCCCTTGCTCTTACTTTTTTACCGTTCATCTAATGAATACACTGAGTATGGCTTTACCAAAACAATCATTGATCGCGAATAAAGTATCCATTATTCATAAAGCTTCAATTGGTGATCTGTCTTTCTGCGTTAACCGCATATTTTTTCATACATATCAAACCAAGGGGATGCGAGGCTAAAATATATCGGGAAGCGCGCGTACATACTCATATAGTGCATCCCCTCTCAGGAATCGAACCTCGGAAGCCGGCACTAGAGGCGAAGCCTCTACTATTGCGCCATGGCGTGTGGTTTGTCTATTTGAGCGTAGCAGTGTAATTCGGTTTTTGTTCAGCACTCTTTGGAACTGTTGCTTTTTGTCTGCGCACTGTGTCAGTTCACGTGAGCCGCTGAATATGGTTTTATATGTCACTTGCTCGCTTCTAATTGTTTCGCTGCCTTCTTAATTATATAATGTATGTTTTCTTCAGCGGTTTTTGGAGCTCTTCCTGGTTTTCTACATACTGCGTGATTACTTGGGAGGCGTGATGATGTCACACGAAACTCCGCCCCCACGGCTCTCGCGCTCAACTCCATTACAGTAAATGGAGAAAAATAGCTTCTAGTTATGACCATTATGCGTAGAATTTCGAAATGAAACCTGCTCAACTTTTGTAAGTAAGCTGTAAGGAATGAGGAATGAGCCTGACAAATTTCAGCCTTCTATCTACACGGGAAGTTGGAGAATTAGTAATGAGTCAGTCAGTCAGTGAGTGAGTGAGTGAGTGAATGAGTGAGTGAGTGAGTCAGTGAGGGCTTTGCCTTTTATTAGTATAGATATATATAAGTATTGTCTGAACACTTGGCAGTCACAGCCATTGTGAGGCATTATACAGGTGTACTGCTGTTAGTATGAAGGAGCCTTATAAAGTGATTTTAATATTCCTGTGGATTCTTCAAACTGTTCTTTTGCTGTAGAATTTCTGTATGTATTACAATATTATGGTTTTACACCGTTTATCGCCTTTCCTGCTGATGCTGAATTGCACACACTTGATTAGCTTGTTCTTTGAGGTTTATTGATAATTTTCTTATTGCTGTCCCGGCTTCAAATTATAGTGCTGTTTTAATATTGCTGCATAGTTAGCCAACCAGAAAGTCAATTGTGTATTCTTTTTTAGCAACCTCAAACATCTGAATCTTATTAATTTTGCTTCTTTTATAAATTGTATTTTTAATGTTGTCTCTCAATTATATACATACATTTTAAAAGTCTCACGTACCATCTTTTGTGCCGTCTATTTTTTTATTTTTTCAACTTCACATCGGCAACATCATGTATAGAGCTGTATTTGAGCCACAGAGAAAAATAAAAGACACGGTGAAAACGTGTATTTTGTGATTAAAGTGGAAATTTCGGCTTTAATCTCGAAATGTCCACTTTAACCTCGCAGTTTACTTTATTATTAAAGCAGACCATCGTAAACGTCATCCCAGTTTTTAATCGCTACGAGCTTCTTGGACCTGACAGCAGGTAAAGTAAAAAAATAAAAAATAGACGGCACAAAAGATGGTATGTGAGACTTTTAAAATGTATCGTGTCATTACGATCGGGAATATGCGACGCTTGAATATAAAAGCACCACGAATGCATCTGTATGTCAGTATTTTGTTTCACCACTTTGAACCATTCATCAAACAGGAAAGCGCGCACATCGATCCCCGAAGGATCTCCATAGAGGCTTGCCGTCACATGTAGATAGTAAACAGAGACTCTGACGTCACGATCCGACTTTTAGCACACTGCGCCTCCTGACTTTTGCTGGTACTGCAACTCGCGACGCTGCGCGTTAATTTCTGAGGACCTGCTCAGATGACACGTGAAATGAACGCTGGGAACGCGTGGCAGCCATGATGCAGGCGCGTACACATTCTGAGCGTGAAGTATAAATCGGCCCTTACAGGACAGCACAAACAAAATTAATAACTAAATTCTTTGGCCAGTTCCAAATAAATAAAATAGCTAATTCAAAATAAAAAAGTCTTAATTCTGACCAGTCAAAAGCTTTCACATTTTACAGGATAACACGCTAAATTTGCTATTCAACTCCATATAAACAAAATAAAATCTTAAATCTAAAACTAAAACCTTGAAGCTTTCAAATTTTACAGGAAAACTCAAAGTAAATCTATACTAATAAAAGGCAAAGCCCTCACTGACTCACTTACTGACTTACTGACTGACTCACTCATCACTAATTCTCCAACTTCCCGTGTAGATAGAAGGCTGAAATTTGGCAGGCTCATTCCTTACAGGTTATGTACAAAAGTTAAGCAGGTTTCATTTCGAAATCCTATATGTAACGGTCATAACGGTCGACAACGTCTGCCATGTTAAACTTTCTTATTTATGGCCCCATCTTCACGAAATTTGGTAGGCGGCTTCCCTGCGCTAACCAAAACCGATGTACGTACTTATTTCAGTGGTATTAGAACATTAGAACAATCTAGATGAGAACAGGCCATTCAGCCCAACAAAGCTCGCCAGTCCTATCTACTTGTTTCCTCCAAGAAAACATCAAGTTGAGTTTTGAAAGTCCCTAACGTCTTACTGTCTGCCACACTACTTGGTAGCTTATTCCAAGTGTCTATCGTTCTTTGTGTAAAGAAAAACTTTGTAATGTTTGTGCGAAATTTACCCTTAACAAGTTTCCAACTGTGTCCCCGTGTTCTTGATGTGCTCATTTTAAAATACAAGTCTCGATCCACTGTACTAATTCCCTTCATAATTTTAAACACTTCAATCATGTCACCTCTTAATCTTCTTTTGCTTAAACTGTAAAGGCTCAGCTCTTTTAATCTTTCCTCATAATTCAACCCCTGTAGACCTGGAATCAGCCTAGTCGCTCTTCTCTGGACCTTTTCTAGTGCTGCTATGTCCTTTTTGTAGCCTGGAGACCAAAACTGCACACAGTACTCAAGATGAGGCCTCACCAGTGCATTATAAAGGTTGAGCATAACCTCCTTGGACTTGTACTCCACAGATCGTGCTATATAACCTAACATTCTGTTAGCCTTCTTAATGGCTTCTGAACACTGTTGGGAAGTTGATAGCTTGGAGTACACTATGACTCCTAAATCCTTCTCATAAGGTGTACTTTCGATTATCCGACCGCCCATTGTGTATTCAAACCTACTATTTTTACTTCCTCTGTGTAATACTTTACATTTACTGACATTAAATTTTATTTGCCACAAATCTGCCCATGCCTGTATGCTATCCAAGTCCTTCTGTAATGATATAACGGATTCCAAATTATCAGCTAATCCACCTATCTTGGTATCATCTGCAAACTTAACCAGCTTGTTACTTATATTCCTATCTAAATCATTTATATATATTAAAAATAGCAGCGGCCCTAGCACTAACCCCTGTGGAACACCACTCTTAACATCGGCCAGTTCTGATGAGGTTCCTCGCACCATCACCCTCTGCTTCCTGTGTTTGAGCCACATTTTGCACCCATCTTAAAACATCACCCTGAACTCCCACTTCTTTTAACTTGATGCCCAACCTCTCATGTGGCACCTTATCAAATGCTTTCTGAAAGTCCAGATAAGTAATATCATAAGCTCCACTTTGATCGTTTCCTTTTGTTGCCTCCACATAGAATTCCAACATGTTAGTAAAACACGACCTCCCTCTTCTGAACCCATGCTGACTGTTCAGAATAACTCATGTCCTTGCCATGTGTTGCTCAATCTTATCCTTAATAATTCCTTCCATTAATTTTCCTGTGATGCTTGTTAAGCTTACTGGCCTATAGTTGCTTGGATCTGCCCTGTCACCCTTTTTATATAATGGGATGATATTTGCCATTTTCCAGTCCTTCGGAATCTCTCCAGTGGACAGTGACTTCCTAAAAATATGTGTCAAGGGTTTATATATGTACTCACTAGCCTCCTTAAGAACACAAGGATAAATATTATCTGGGCCTGGTGATTTGTTTGATTTCATCTTATTTAATCTGAGCAGCACTTCTCCCTCTACAATTTCTAAATCCCTCAGTACCTCCTTAGTAGTCGTGTTTATTTCTGGGAGGTTATCCACTTGCTCACTTGTAAACACCTCAGAAAAATGTAAGTTTAGGGCATCTGCTATTTCATTGACACCACTGTCGGCTGCCATATTGAACTTTCCAACGGTCATTGTTACCTATGGGCCCATTTTCAAGAAATTTGGTACGCAGGGTTCCCAACGCTAACTGAATCCTACTTACGTACATATATACGCCCATAGCCTGCAGCTCGGTCGCCCCATCCCCACGCCTCCCACGTTGTTGGCTGCCTGCCTATATAAGGCCGTCCGTCGCTCCAGTCTCTTCATTCCCTTGCTTTGCCACGGTATTCACGTCTCCCTGCTGATAACTGCAGCATTTTTATTTAATCCACGGCTTCTCCGCTGTTTTATTGTTCGTTTATTATGATTATAGTTATTGTATAGGTATTTTAGACTTAGTTTACAGTGTTCAGGTACCCCCATTAACATGTCTATCGAGGTTATCACCATCGATCAAAGAACATGCCCGGAGATGGCGCCTGACTTTTCCATTCTCTGTGTTACATATTGCACAGCCATATCAGGCTCACTCTTGATATTCGGAGGAACATTGTGTCTTATGCATTGAATGACTGGGACAGGTTCAAAGGTGTGGACTGATGACGGTACAGGAGATAATTATACTACACAGGAGCACTATAAGAGTGAAATGCTTAAGCCCTTCATCTATGGTTCTGCATGTGAGTTGATAGCTGCCGCTGAATTGTTTGGTTGTCGCTTTCAAGTGTACTGAAATGGCCAAATATTTTACACTTTTGGACAACAGCCAATGCCTCTTAAACATCTTAGACTCACTAAGATTTCAGTAGTGGACACTTTGATGTTTATGAATGTTTAAACTCTCAAAAGCTGGATGTGATTTTATCGATGAAACCAGTTGTGTGCTTACAACGCTTGACAGATGCCGAATGTCACTTCAACAAGTCCTGCAAATACTGTCGTAATTGAAACAAACCATGAAACTCAAACCGATTATGACAGCAGCAATCCAAGCTGTGAAATTTGAGGCAAGATTGCTTTTCACATGGTCAACTGTACATTGCATGCTCAAGAGTAAGGTCAGCGCACAGCTTGTTCATATTACAACCGGAGGGCCGAACTGACAACGTGGCATACAATTATTGGTATATTTTCCCTCAGTTTAAAAAGGTTTAATTTTCTTCTTAATAAAAAGTTTAAGGCAGTACTTTGCCGCTGCGAAGTGCGGTATTTTGCTAGTTGATAATATTTACTGTATCATGCCAGAGTTGGTCCCTGTTGTGGATGCTGCCATGATAGAATGTGGTTTATGGACAGATATGTTACTGTCTATGTGAACTGTGAGGATGTTTTACTAATACATATTTGTCAGTTATTGCAGCATGCTCTGCATTGTTCTAATAGTCTGTTTCATGTCTTGTCTTCAAGGAGTTTGAAAAATGAACCTGTTGATTTAACTTTGGACAGAGCTGTAAACCTTCTATCCACCGGTAATACTGAATGGCAGATAGCAGCTGCTTCATTTATTCAGCATGAGTGCTTTGTAAATAAAGAAGCTAAAAGACTGGTAAGTCACATACAACTTTAAGTGAAGTAAGATACGGTAAATATTTAATTTCTTTGAAAAGATAATGTTCAAATCAAGTAGTTCTGTTTTTCACACCTCCTAAATTACATTATTTTATGTGTGTGTGTTTATATATATATATATATATATATATATATATGTGTGTGTGTGTGTGTGTATGTATATATATATATATATATGTGTGTGTGTATGTATAAATATATATGTATATGTATATATATGTATATATATGTACAGTAAATATATATATATATATATATATATATATATATAGTTATATATACACATATATGTATTCATAGCATCCGTAGTCAGTCTCAAGACTCGGACTACAGATGCTATGAATGTAATTACTCCAATCTTCATGCTGTCAAATTAACGAACTAAAGGGCCTTTATATATAATATAAAACATCTTTATTCTAGCAGATTTTTTTTTTAACTTCCACCAGGTGTTTTCCATGCATGGAATTCCCAAATTGCTCCAAGTAATGGAAAATGACAATGAACACCTCCAGTGTGCAGCTGTGGGAGCTCTTCGTAACATTGTCTTTGAAGACAGTGAGAACAAGAAGGAAGTTACTGAAAAAAATGGAATACCTATCTTGCTACAGCTTCTTAGACAAACACGTGACATGGAAACGAAGAAACAGATCACAGGTAAACATCATTCTAGTAAGAAATATAAAATATTTTGCTTACTGCCCGCACACAAGGAAGTCATAGTTTTATGTTTTTGAAGTTATTTTTCCTTAGAAACATAATATAGCTATTTTTAAAATGTTTACCTTGAAAACACTTTCTAGATATGTAGTCCAGATCAATAATTTAGTAACATCTTGCAAATATTGTCTTCTCTTTAACATTTTTTAATCTATGTTACCCTAATTAGGTTTATTTCATAATTTTAGCAAAAAATAGAAATGTTCTATTTTTTATTCCTTTCTTGTTACTATGGTATGCTTGCTGTAGTTGGTAAGTGCTCATTTAATAGCTGGTTTGTTTTTCTTCGGAATGGACACTAAAAGTATACCCTGAATGCCTTTTTTTTTTTTTTTGAAAACTTAATTCTCAGAAGGTCTGCAACTTTTCTCCCAGACAGTGGAATGTGTTTTTAGTATCAGCCTGTTCCTCACTGGAATGATAGCTGTGCAACAAATAACTCAGCTGCCGTCTGTTCTGAAGATTGATAATGCCCTTTTATCTTTTAACACCAAGCATACTTTCTAATTGGGACTTTTGGTCTAATAACTATGTACTATACTACCCTGTAATAGAACAAGAAGGTCACTCAAGGTTCATTTTCAGAATTTAGAAAATAAGGGCATTAACTGATGATGTGTGAAATGAACTTTGCATAGAAAAATCTGTTTATTTCAACAGAAATGTGTCCCAGATTTGGGCAATTGGCCATCCCAATGCAGCTGTAATGTCTGCAACTTTAAAGTATTTCTGACAAAAAATGCAGTAAATTTACTATTGATTTAATACATTTTATTACTTTATGCAGGTTTTATGAGCTAAAGCTGAAAGTACTCAGATGTAGTAAATGTCATCTAGCTACTAATATATTTTTTTACATTAGATTTTTAATGTGTATTGATGCTATTTTTATCTTGTAGATGATACCTGGCAATCTGAACTGAGAGCTAATATAGTCTTGTATTTGTGCCAGTTTAATCTCGGCAGCTGTAAATTGGCATTACAAAGATATCAATTATCTGTCGAGATAAACCATTCCTTTGAGTATAATGATCTTAAATTTATAAGGAAATAAATATTTGACTTCTTAGTATGCCAGTTTAACATAGAGTAAATACGAGTTGGAAAATGTTACTCAAGCAATGGTTAAAATGAGTAAAATGCTTAACTGCTTTTCATTACATGGTTCTATTCTGCAAGCTTTGAATTGACATACCTTGACTTTGTCTAATCATTGAGGTGAATTTTACAGAAGTATTTATGTACTTTATTGGCATAGACATATTTTATTTGGATCAACTGCATATTGGGCACCTCGAACATTGTGACATATGGTTTAGCAATTCTGTCAATGTAGAGTTGTTACCTTCGTAAAATAAGCTGAAAGACATTTATACTGGGGCCAGAGGTAAACAGTAATAGTAAGCAATATGGGCACATTTTGTAAAAATGTTATTTAATAACCATATACTTCATATTTTTTGTAGAGTGTTGTTATATTTAATACTATAATAACTGATCATTGTTGCTGATTTATTATTTATTTTTATGTATGTTTAAACTTAACTTATTAAGTGTTTCTTGCACCTACAAAAAAGTAGATGGTAATAAACATTGCATCTGGACTGGTAAGAAATGGATTACATCAATTTGGCCAGAAATAAAATTCTCTTATCCTCCCTCCCACTGTAAAATATTTCTTCAAATCATAAGTTTCATTCTTTCTATTGCAAAGTTAAAATGTTACATTAGCCCTTTTTAATTTATAAGTAAGGAAGATGCTTAAAATTAGACTTTTTCAGATTTAGTGAACTGGCAGTTATTTTATTTTAGACCCATATTAATGCATTAAACTCAATTTAAGCATGTTTTACTCTTTACCAAAGTCATTACAGTGTGGCCTATAAAATGCAAAGGGTTCCCTTTGGGGAGTCCATACTCTTTCTTTGGAATTAATCGATACTTGTGAAAATCCACAATTTTGGGCTGCTTAAACCTATAATTGACAAAGAATTTAATCTGGACGTTTCACTGATGCATCTTCTCCATCATCCATGCACATCACTTATAACACTGCTCTACCAATCTACAATGAAAATCAGCACCACCTCTACCTTCACAGAAGACCACAATTCTGATGAACTTAAAGTCTCCAAAGAAGATACTCTACAAGAAACTACAGCTTAAAATCCATGCAGGAAAAGTGTCATCAAGTAGGTAAATGAAACACCCTCTTGACATAGCTCCATACATATCTCAGAAAGTTCAGATTACTGGGGACAAAACTATTGCCTAAGGATAAGAACTGGAACACTCTACTCTTAAAGCACTTCACATTAGATACACCAGAGTAAACTAGTCATAAGCGTTCTGCAAGCTGTAAAATCTGTGCTGATGGCATTTGTCAACGTTCTTGACTGCTCAGGTGCAAAAAGATTGTCCACAATTCCAAAACACAAATACACTTTACTTGCTGTTGTAGTGTGAAAGTTTGTATATAAGTTGATTATTGTTTTGTGTGCCTTTTATTTGTAAGTCAGACAAAGCAAATATAATTTTTGTGTTTTATTTCATTGATATGCTTTCATGTCTAACCAGCCCATGAGTCTTTTGGACTAACACAGGAAGTGAATTTTATGAAAGGGTTGGGGGAAGTGCCTAAAAATAGTTTGGCAAGTGATTCTGTGAAGGACTCTCTCAATCAACCCCCCAGAGGAAAGCCAAACTACCCAACTGGCAAGCATCAGCTCAACAAATAGTTTTTGGGGGCAGGTGTGAAAACAAGCCAGTAACTGAGGGATGTGTCACACCAGAATTCTATTGGTCTAAAGTTAGCTGTTTGGTTTTGAATCAGAGGCCATTCTGTACCATAATGCCCTATTGGTGTAAGGATTTGAATAGATAATCTTTATATTTGTTTGCTTTACACCTCCCTTTCTCTCTCTCTCTCTCACCATTACCAAGAAAAGGCATGACAAACGCCTCAAACTGAAGAGCACACTGAAGAGACACACTGAAGAGCACAGCTGCTCAGCAGCCGTATTAAGACAGGCATGCGGCATGTCCTGAAGAAAGTTAGAAATGATGACTTAACTAAAGACATTTAAGTAACTAACAATTCTGTGTGCCACCTAACTACACAACAGCATTTATTATGTTGTATGGTTGCCAATATTCACTTGTACTTTGCTTATTGTTATTTTATGAATATTATCAGTAATACATTATTTAAACTTAACTCCTGCTTGTCTTTTACTCTATGTAATTACCTGAGATTATAGATGTAGAAGGGAAGGTGCGGAGAGGTTATAAAGTAAAATCTATACTAATAAAAGGCAAAGCCCTCACTAACTGACTGATTCACTGACTCACTCATCACTAATTCTCCAACTTCCCATGTAGGTAGAAGGCTGAAATTTGGCAGGCTCATTCCTTACAGCTTACTTACAAAAGTTAAGCAGGTTTCATTTCGAAATTCTACGTGTAACGGTCATAACTGAATCCTACTTACGTACATATATACAGCCATAGCCTGCAGCTCGGTCGCCGTGTAAGGCGGAGTTGCGTCCCCCATACCTGCGCCTCCCACATAATTGAATGCCTGCCCATATAAGGCCGTCCGTCAGCTGCAATCCAATAGACACGCTGCCACTAAATATTCGCAGGCAAATCAAAAATTTAATACCGGGAATGCCTGTTAAACATCTTAGATTCACGAGTAGTGATTTGGGTGGTGAGATGTCTATCGAGGTGATCACTGTAATATTTAAATGTCATTGAAATGTATTATTTTCAGGCATGGTTTAGGCACCTATGTCATCAGGAAGGCACCAGAAAAAGGGACCTCACGGTTACTATTATGGAAGTTAATTTAGAGCATGGATTCTGTGAATGTAAGAGCTGTAATAAATAAAGTTCCCCTGCATACTTTAAAAGAAAGTCTTGCCATCATTTCATTTTTCACAATTTGTGAAAACAAGACTTGGTGTCAGAATAGAGGACAGTCATGAATTTTGTTGGAGTTCCCTCGCCACAAATTGACTGGGATTCTCTTAGCCTGCTGGGAGAATGGAAAAAGTTTCGACAGCACGTGGAGCTGATGTTTTCTGGCCCGCTAAAAGGCAAAGACAAGAGTGAGAAATGCAGCTACCTGCTCCTGTGGACTGGGGAAAAAGGAAGAGACATTTTTAACACATGGACTCTCACCCAGGAGGAAGCCAAGGTACTGAAAACTTATTTTGACTGTTTTGAGGCGTTTGTCATGCCTAAGACAAATACGATGTTCACGAGATACAAGTTTAATAAGAAGACGCAGGGTATAAACAAGACTTTTGATCACTTTGTAACGGAGTTAAAATTGCTAGTGAAGGACTGTGCTTATGCAAACAAAGATGAGATGGTCAGGGGTAGACTAGTTTTTGGCACAAACTCAGCGAAAGTGCGAGAGAAGCTTTTAAGTGCCGGGTCTGAGCTAACATTAAATAAAGCTGTGGACATCGCAAGATCACACAAGATAGCACAAGCACAGCTGAGAACCTTTGATGCATGTACTCCGAGTGGCTCACGTGAATTGACTGTGAACGCAGTACGCAGACAACAAGCAAGAGCTCCAAAGTGCGCTGAACAAAAAACGCATTACACAATTGAGAAGGCAGCAAAAGAATATGAAGTGAGTGACGCATACAAGCATATTCATAAGTGCAGCTACTGCGGAAACAAAGCACACGGTGGAAAATGTCAATGTCCAGCTAAAGGAAGACAGTGTAAAAAATGTGGTAAATTGAACCACTTCGCTAAAGTTTGCAGGACTGGGAAAGGTAAACCCGTGTATGCAGTGTGTGATGTCTCAGATAAAGAGGAAGACGAGCTGTTTATTGATACAGTAAGAAAGGAACAACCCTCTGAAGCTGAACAAGCCTTTGTAGACATATAAATAGGAAAGCAAGGTGTAAAGCTTAAGTTTAAATTAAGTTCATAGACACGCTGCCGCTAAATATTCGCAGGCAAATCCACAACTTAATACTGGGAATGCCTGTTGAACATCTTAGATTCACGAGTACCGATTTGGGTAGTGAACACTTCTATGAATGAAACCTGTTATCTTTACAACGGTTGACAAACACAGAATGTAAATTGAACACAACACATCCTCCAAATACGAACCTGATTGAAAGAAATAATGATAATCAAATCCTTGATGACAGCAACACTCATAACAGTCACAGAACAATTACATTGACAATAATGTTACATTATTTTTAAAATGTTTCCTTTTCTTTTTCATAACTTCTTTAACACACTACTTCTCGGCTGTGAAGCACGGGTATTTTGCTAGTACCTTATAAACAGTAGTACGTCTATGGTATTTGAAGCATTCTGACAAAGGGTCACATTAGCACTAGAATTACCAGAGCCTACGAAAAAACTTGTCGATCCATCCCACCTTAAATCGCTTCTCACCTCTCCGTCAGTGTATTTTGTCCAAGTCTGTTTACCTGCATTTTTTGAGCATGCCCTCTGCACTCTACTTGTGACTTTATGCTGTAAATCGAATGTTATTTACCTTGAGTTATTTACTTACTTCCTACAGCGTGAAGTCACAAGTATAGTGCAGAGGACATGCTCAAAAATATGTGTAATGCCACAAAAAGTGCCTGCTGACACTTTAGTACGCAAGCAATGGTACGAGAATGCAGTTAGCCTTTTTTTTTGGGGGGCACTTACACCGTCCAGATCTAAACACTAGAGTGTAGAGTCGCTTGCACACTGAAGAATCTATAGCTGCTGGTGGAAGCTGCCGTCGCTGTACTTTGTATGTAAGAGCCAGATCGAATGTTATTTACCTATTTACCTTTATTTATTTACTTACTTCCTACAGCGTAAAGTCACAAGTAGAGTGCAGAGCTTCCCATATACAAAGTACAGCGATGGCAAAAGTGCATTCTTGCTCCGATGTAGAACAGTCGTTATGATCTGAGTTCACCTCTGTTATAGCGCGTCTTTATGTAAAGACATCAGTGTCAAATGCGAAGTGGGGGTGGGATTGTGAACGCAACTGAGAGAATAAAACTGAATAAAAAAAAAAACAAAGCTAACCTTTACAAGTATCATAAATGACACCGGCTGTTACAGACTGGAATCAAATGTATGTTTTTATTCTAAAATAGTAAGAATACGAGCAGCTCACTTCTCAAAACGGACTTGACCAGGATCAAACCCGTGAAGTTTTGATTACGCTGTTGATACCGTTGCGCCACCGAAGTGATTGTAGCAAATGCGTGTCAATGTCGCACCCTAACACAGGCTCTTTTTCTGCAGTTATATTTTTGAATAAAAGCACACTTGTTCTGTTATGTTTGTACTTTTTGTGAAAGTGTTTCTTTGATATTTGGTCTTTAGGCTTCACACATTATACACTGCATGTCTACATTTTGTCAATTATTACTAAAACATGAAAAACGTTTCTGTTTTAACGACGTGTTTACATTAATTGTTGTAGGCATGGAACACACATGAAATGCAAGTGTTCCAAACAACGATATAGTATTTATAAAAGTTGTTATTTTGCTTAACTTCTCAATCTATACAACTCTAAGCAACTGACACACAGATAAACAGGCTTGAGCTGAGAAAACTTTGTGGGGTGGGGGGATGTGATAGCAGGCTGCTGGCTACTTGCTGCTTATTGACACATTTACAGGACAAAACACACTGACGGAGAGGTGAGAAGCGATTTAAGGTGGGATGGATCTACAAGTTTTTTCATAGGCTCTGGTAATTCTAGTGTTAAAGAATATAAAAGGGGAAAGCAGAGTAAAATAGAACTCTACCAAGACAAAACACTTGCCATAAATCAGATGTTGTTTTAATGAATGAAGTCTCCTTTCCAGAATTTAGTTAATTAGAAAACATCATCCTCTTTTTTGAAAATAGGTCTAAATACCCAAGTAATGTTCCCAATTTCTGTGCAGCATTCAAGAACTTTATCCTCTACAGCATTGCATGTCTTCAGCATTTTTTCTGTTTCTCATAATCTTTTCATTGAATATCATTTAACCTACACTAAAGTCCTCTCCAACAGAAGTGGACCTAAATCCAGTTCATCCCTCCACCTTTCATGGAGTAGCATGTCAGCTACTGTAGCTTTAGAATTTATTCAGAGTATTTAGTCTTCCATTTATTTTGAGGGCAATGTGAATATTCTGCGGTGGGCTGGCGCCCTGCCCGGGGTTTGTTTCCTGCCTTGCACCCTGTGTTGGCTGGGATTGGCTCCGGCAAACCCCCTTCACCCTGTAGGTAGGATATAGCGGGTTGGGTAATGGATGGATGGATGTGAATGGTATCTACTTTTCATTAATGGTTTTCCAGAATTTTAATGCGACTGTCTTAAAACAGATTTCTATGGCGTTTTCAAACTCCTCTCACAGCCTAATGTATTTTTTACATTGCTGACACCACTTTTGCCCACCTTTACTTGCCCCATAGGAAGCATCCTGCTAACATTACATGGATTACAATGGCATATGCTTTACACTCTTGTCATTTAGGATCCCCTTGGCTCAGTGCAGTTGATGCACTTACAATCGGAAGTACCTCATCTCCATGAAGTCTTCACTTAACTCATTAGCAGCAATATTTTATCTTATTCATCCTGCTTGTTTTAAATGCTGTACACTTTCTCATCAGATGAGTTTACAGAATTCATGGTCTGCAGACATCTCTTTATTGTGTTTATCAAATTTGTATTTATGCCTGTATTAACTTACTTTAAACAAGCCCAAAACCTTTTGTATGAGTAAAAAGTATACATTCAGGTTGTTTCCATTTGGAATGTGGAACCCATCAAAACTGGACTTTCACCAATGATGCTTTCAGTGCTATTGAAACACCAAAATTAATGTAATTAAAATAATAATTCTCCCCAAATGTTTTATTCCTGTTTTATTGAACACATCCTTTGTTAGAACACTTGACTCCATTGTAAGTTTGTTGATGATAAGGAAGATAAAAAGACCACATATTTGAATGACAACACTACAGATGTTGAAAGCAGAAGTTGATATGGCACCACCTAAATTTTGGCTTTAATATTGTCTTGCGAATATTTAGATTTTGAGACAATGGAAAGAATAAAAACACGTAGTCTGGCTGAATCGGAAAGAAAAATCTTGGAAGAAGTACTACTTGTATACACTGCTGTCTTCTGGAAAACCCAATAATGAAAAGACAATGTTCTATATTTTGAAAAATAAATGAAATCCTAAACAATGACCTCTGATCAGACAGCATAACTATTAATTTGATCTTTGACCTTTGACCAAAAATAATCTTATACCAGGTAAATGTTAAACTAAGCAAGTGTTGAAATGTGTTTTCATAGCTAATCCGTGAATTTCACAAAATTCAAATAAGTCATTTTCTAGTTGAATTAGGCAGACTGTTTTCCTTTGTTGTATCTGTCCAGATGTGCTTGTTATTTCCCACAAGCACTGGTACTTCTCATATGTTTACACAGTCTTTGGCTTTCCCTGTTGATGTACCATTCCACATCTGAAGGATCAGTGTACATTGCCACGATTTAATTTGCAGTTTTTCCAATCTGTCTGTGGTGAGACAATATGTTGACTTTCACTGCAAGCATGCACTCCAGGTTTATCTAGTAATATCCATGTTCTGGGAAAGATTTTTTGCCTTTTATATGTATTGTCATGCGAGTCTATTTTACATTGCTTTTTTGTCTAGCTTCCTCATCCCTTTCTTAGACCAGTTAGTCAAAGGTCCCCCTACCAGTAACATAAAGAATCTGTCAACATGGTTGTTTTGTTTCCTTGATCATGCAAGACTGTACTTCACAATCCTAGGAATAGACAAGCATGGTAAATACTGCATTTATTTAAGTGGAAAAAATCCTCACAGGTTAACAATTTTATATGTAATGCAAATTTCAGGTTGTCAATTTATGTACTTTTATAAATGTATAAACTGCACTTTATGTACACATTATTAAAAATATGGTTTTGTGAAATAGAAATAGCTTTTTAAGTGGAGTTTTGCTAATTGAAACTCAAATCAACAAATAATAACTAATTACTGTCTGTTTTTACTGTGGTATTTTTTAGGATTGCTATGGAACCTGTCTTCCAGTGACGATTTAAAACATACTCTGATCTCAAAGGCTCTACAGCCATTAACCAAGAGCATCATCATCCCTTGTTCGGGTTGGCCAGATGGTGATTGTCCTAAAGAAGATCTGTTACATGATCCTGAAGTTTTTTACAATGCTACAGGCTGTCTGCGGTAAGAGATTCTAAGAGTGATGATAACAGTTATATTGTTGTTGGGGAATAAAAAATGTTCACATCTTGCAGTGTCTACTGTATATGCATCACAGATGAATGGAATGCCACATCATAGCTTGAGCTTTGTTTCTGGGTTTGGGGGACAGTGCCACCTCTGTAAAGCTTGTTCTTTTGTTCACCCTTGTTCTTGTAAGTTTTCATTGATATCTTACTTTTTCAGGTAAAGTAGATAACTTTTTATAATTAGATTAGAAAATTAATTCACAAATTCTTACTAATCACTGTAAGCCGCTGCAAGGACAATGTACTTAGGATACTGTATATCACACTGTTTTTAACACTAAAATCCCTGAAGCCTATGAAAATATTTGTAATGCCGGGCACGCCTTAAATTCTTTAGCACCTCTTCATCAGCGTCTTTGTTTTGAAAATGTATCAATCTGTACAAGCAGCAAGCATCCAGCTATACCATCCCTCACCAAGGCAGCTGAAGTCAGATGCAAAATTCTCTCAGCTGAAGTCCCTTTATCTGGGAGTTAGGTGTCTGGAATTGAATAAGGTAAATAATATAACATTATTTGGAATACATACATTAGTATGTTTTAGTTACGTGTTCAACATTTCTTGCCTCGCTTTTCCTGTCATGCTACATTTAAGTAGATCGTTGTAGACACAGAACACAAATGAAATGTATGTACAGTCAACCCTCGTTTATCACGGTTAATCCGTTCCAGACTCTGCCGCGATAAATGAATTTCCGCGAAGTAGAAACCATATGTTTGTATGGTTATTTTTATATATTTTAAGCCCTTATAAACTCTCCCACACTGTTAACATTATTAGAGCCCTCTAGACATGAAATAACACCCTTTAGTCAAACGTTTAAACTGTGCTTCATTACAAGACAGAGATGGCAGTTCTTTCTCACAATTAAAAGAATGCAAACATATCTTATCTTCAAAGGAGCAGCGCTCGCTAAGAAAAGCAAACAATCAAAAAATCATTACGTACTTTTAAGTATACAGAAGCACCGTGATAAAGCGGCATTTTGTAGAGGAGCGTCCTATCTTCTAGGCAAACAGCCACTGTGTAAACAGCCCCCTCTGCTCACACCCCCTCCGTCAGGCAGAGAGAGAGACGGAGAGAAGCAAACAAAACAAGCGCCACGCGGGAAGCATATCTTTTAGCATTGAGGAGTTTTAGTTCATATGTAATACATGCTCTGATTGGGTAGCTTCTAAGCCATCCGCCAATAGCGTCCCTTGTATGAAATCAACTGGGCAATCAAACTGAGGAAGCATGTAACCTAAATTAAAAGACCCATTGTCCGCAGAAAGCGGCGAACCAGCGAAAAATCTGTGATATATATTTAGATGTGCTTACATTTAAAATCCAGCGATAGAGTGAAGCCGAAAGTCGGTTGATATAGCGAGGGATTACTGTATTCCAAATAACAATATATTATTCCAATTTACAATTATTCAGAGCAGTATAAATTAGCTAAATGCACACTTTGCTCAGTGGGAAGTAAAACAAATAAATTCAGGAAAAATAATTAGAAGGACAAGTCTGTACACCATTGGCTCTGTTTCTGATTAGAAAGGCTTGCGAAAAACTATATGCAACCACCTATACATGGAGCTCTTATGTTTATGCAGCTTTTAAAAAAACAATGAAAATGACATAAGAGTATTGTTACATATCTATATCAATATAAGGCAGCTGGCAGGATGTGAAAGGCTCGGTGTGGTGTAGCGGGGTCCACAGCTTATGTCTAAAAGGCCACTTTTTAAAATAAATAATCTTTGCGGCTTAGAGAGGGGCCGTGGTATGTGTGGCCGGAGCAGTTCCCAAGTGGTTCATGATGCGGACGGTCCTCACTTAAATGCACAGGTGAGGAGTCATCAGCATCCATAATTGGTGCCAGGAGCTGCTAATTGCCACATCTGATCCTCATCCCCGTAATAAATAGAAGCGTGAGGCGGCTAGGGGGAGAGAGGAAAAAAAAAATGAAAAGAAATGAGAGAAAGAAATGGAGGGAGGTTAAGGCTGGAGAAGTGGGGAGTCGGTGTGAGTGTGGCGAGCATGGCAGGTGACCTCCCTAGGCTTCCGAGTTGCGAGTACGAAGGAGGAAGGGAGGAGAGCCGACCTCAGACAATCTGGCTGTGATGCCTAGAGGCAGCCAAGACGGAGGTCGGCAGAAAGGAGCTTGTGGCTGCTGAGTCTACACTGGCTACTTGAGCAATGGGTGAGCCAGGGAGCACGAGAAGGAGGTGGACAGAGATAAGAACAAGTTCATTTTAACCTTGGATTTTAATGGATGTATTTATTGATTATTTTTTATTCTCACTTTTCACAGGATTTTATGGATTTATATATGTACTTTGTTTTTAAACACTGCACCATTGGCACTTTTGTTGGTTTTACTTGTGTTTTGACTTTGCTTTTAATAAAAGCACTTTTTCCACCATCCTCTGGCGTCATCAGTGAATTGTCCTCATGTCAGCTCATCTCGGTCATAACTATTGACGGTGTTGGTTCAGCAGATTCTCATGTTGGAAGAGGGAGTCTGTAAGGGACCAGCATTGTCACACTCAGCTCTTTCTTGTTTTGATGCTGTGCAATCCAGTAGTCTTCAGTGTTCATTCCACCTAGTGCACCTTACCTCTCTGTTGTTCCTATCCAGTTTTATTATTCAACCCAAGTGGTTCTTTGAAGTCTGTTTGTTTATTCTGTCATTTCACCTTTTTATATCTTGGGTTACCAACATTAACACCCCCATCCTTTTTAAACAGTAAACTAGCTCAGCCTTCATAGGGAAAAGTATTAACTTTTTCATAAATACTGAACCTCTTGAGGAACAGGAGTTGGTCTTATCCTCTGTCTCTTAACCCTAGATCTGCCTTTAGGGTTGCTGTTTTTCCCCTCATCTATTTACATGCATCTTCACTGGTAGTTGGCATACAACATTAAAACTCTTCTTTATATAATAAGCTATTTTGTTTTTCACTTTAGTCTGTGATTTAACAAATACATAAATTTAATTTTTTTCCAGAGAATAAAACTACACAGCTTTTGAACAGTTTAGGCAGTCACCATCAGTTTCCAGCTGTTTGAGTAATTTTTTCAGTGAATAATAACATTTTAGATAATACATTTCTCCTTTTGATCGTCTGTTGAACAGCTTATCTTGACTTATCTCGAATATTATCATTATACTTTTCCTCATCCATAGTATGTCATTATAATAGACTGAGTAACTCTTCTAGCCTTGCTGTGATTATTAAATTAGGTTTGCTTCCATTATCCAACCAGGCTTGCAGCTGATCTTTGATTGAAAATTTACATTTCTGTGTTATTTCGTACTGAACTTCTAAGTGATAAAGTTAAAGTAAATAATGAAAAAGAACTTTGTAAATGATTATACAGGTAAAATTCCGTTACAATGAATATCTTTACAATGAAATTTTCATTACAACAAAGTATTTTTATGGTCCGGACAGTTTCCCCATATGACACGAGTCTATAGAAATCTCATTACTACGAAGTACATTCAACAGATACTTTCATTACAACAAACTGCCCAAAAGACCTTGAAATGCCTGAATGAATCATCCACAGAGCAGTTAGTTCTGTGGTCGCAGCTAAGTTACAACCATCCCCAAACAGAAACATTGTAATTTTTTTTTCTTTCTTCTGACTTTCCTTGTACTTTTTTTTTTTTTGCTGTTTTTGTTTTCGGTGGTTTTTAGTGATACCTTTTGCTTAATGCTCATCAACATTTGAAAAACATCCACTGGAATTTAACTCATTTTCACCCTCCTATAGAAATGGCAGACATGAAAAAATGATAACAGTTCATATTAGGGAAAAAAAACATTAGATTTTTGCAGCTCTTGATTGCGGCAAAAAAAAAAAAAAGACTTGCCAGTGAATTTGGAATTTTGCCATCGACACTGTCAACTTTCTTGAAAGACCGAGCAAAAAAAGAAGAAAAATCATGGGTTGCGAATGTATGTGAGCTGCTGCATTTGAAGACGCCAAAAAAAACATTTTTATGTGGTTCACTGATGCTCATTCAAGAAACAAATTCCTATTAATGCAGCACTTATTCAAGAAAAGGTGAGGTTTCTAAACTCTCTTGGGACCTCCCCCAACTGGACAACACGCCAAAGTCCATCCTGAAGTGCGATCACCGCATCTGTGGAAGATTGTTTATTTCTTGCCGGGGCAACCCCCTAGGGCTCAACGCTCTGCTGCGGCTCGCCGGCAAAGCAAACAGAAAAGATCTCAATGGGTGATGCAGAGAACATTGTAAAAGCAGGGAACAGTATTACTTGGCCACTAACCTGGCCACAACCCTGTCTGACTGCTGTGTCTGAGTATAGGAGAGTGGCAGATCCCGCTACAATAAATAACCATGCTGTTCCTGTTTCAAGCTGAATAAAGCTGGTTTTGCTAAAGTACTGAGACTAAGTGTCGTGTTTTGGGGTGCAAGACAGGTACTTATAGCGCACACAATCTTTTAGGATTTGCTTCTGTGGCGGCTCACTGCAGCGTTGTGAGCCTGCTGTTGCCCTGCCCTGGCAACAGACAAACAATCTTCCACAGACGCGGCAATCGCGATTCGGGACGCACTTCAGTGTGACGTTCCCGTTGGGGGGGGTGGTCCCAAAAGAGTTCAGGAACCTCACAATATGAAGAAGAAGAAAAGGATGATTTGGCTTCTGATTGATAACTATGCTGCCCACAGCAGGATTCCGCATTTAAATAATGTTCGGGTTGAATTCCTCCCACCCAATTGCACAGCAGTGCTTCGGCCGTTGGGTTTGGGCATCATTAGCACCCTGAAAGTGTATTATTGCAAGGAAATGCTGAGAAAAATTCTTGTCATCATAACTTGTAGACAGGAGAAGATTAAAATTAACGCGAATGAAGCTATTGAAATGATTGCAAACGCCTGGACACAAGTTAAAGAAAGCACTATAGCAACAAATACAGAATCTCATTACAGCGAAATTTTCATTACAACGAAATATTTTTTAGGTCCCTGGCAGTTTGTTGTAACGGAATTGTATCTGTAGTTCAAATTGTGCGGAAACTGGGCAATATTGTGTGATGTGCCCAACAATCCTACTTCAGTAAAACCAGAATTTATTTTCTTTTGTTTTTTTTTTTTGTTTTAATTATATTGATTTTATTGTAATCACACAACATTCCATACAAATAGATCAATTTTTACAAAAATAGGACCGAAAACAAATCAACTCTCATGGCCAGCAGAGTAAAACTTAAAGCTAGTAAAAATAAGTAAATAGATGAATTAATAAGTGAATAAAGGTAAATGGAGAAGAAAAGGAAATGGGGAGAGAATCTGCTTCCTCAGTGCATTAAAAGCTTATTCTAAAATGTTATTCATTAGATCCTGCCAGGTTTTGAAAAAGTTCTGCACAGATCCTGTAAGTGAGAATTAGAGTTTATCCAATTTCAAATAATATATAACATCAGTTACCCACTGACTTAAAAGAGGAGAGTTAGGATTCTTCCAGTTGAGCAATATGAGTCTACGTGCCAATAATGTAGTAAAAGCAATTACAGTTTGTTTGTCCTTCTTCACTTTAAGCCCATCTGGGAGTACACCAAACACAGCTGTTAATGGGTTAGGAGGGATTGTGATACCAAGGCTGTCTGAAAGGCATTTCACAATATTTGTCCAGAATGATGTTAATTTGGTGCAGGCCCAAAACATGTGACCCAGTGAGGCTGGGACTTGATCGTTCGCAGGTTGGATCTTGCCCTGGAAACAATTTGGACAATTTTAAACAAGACAGATGTGCTTGATATATAATTTTGAGTCAGAATTTATTTTCTGGAAAGTAATTCATATAAAAGTAAAATTTGCCTATGAACAAACTACTAGATGTTTTAAAGCATCTGATATTAATTGTGCTTAAGTATTAAAAGTATAAGTAAATGTAGGATCTCTTCCCACATGTTCTATGTGTACAAAATGTAACGTTTCTTAGTCTGTAAACATTAATGTACTGTATATTCATTTTTATTGGCAGAAGTATTGTTAGCTATTACCTTTAAATGTATTATTAAATATTTATACTTAAAGGGAAATATTTTCAGACTCTTAATAGTGTAAAGTACTGCTTTATGTGGGAGCTGTGAAAAATCGTGTTGTGAAAGGCATTTTAATAAAAATCACCAGAAAAGACTGGACCAGTGACACCCCTGGTGTAGCCAGTTACTTCCTAGTAGTTTGAAGGAGCAGTTTAGAGGAGGGGTTCATGCCACCACACTGATTCTTGCGATATGAGTTCTTCCACCAACTATATACTGTAGTAGTAGGCAAGTGATATCTTCTTTTCTGACTATTTTAATGAAAATGTCTGCATTGTTTCTCCACCTCAGATTTTCAAAGCCCCTACAAAAGTATTTACTGTTATGAAAGGATGGCAAAGATGTCACACTTATCATATAACATTTATCGCACATACGTTTTATTAAACATTATATCTTTATAATCACATTACTGCATTCAAAAATAAAGCCATGAGGCTTTCAGTAACCACTGTATTTTTATTTGGGGAAAAAGTATCCTAGAAAATCTGCCCGTTGGCTTTACTGTGTATCAAATCAAAATTGGTGATTTTTAAAAACACACACTTAATTGTATATTCAAGGTTAGTTCTTTTGTATATTTGTCATTTTATCATAATGCAGTAAATGCAAAGTACAATATATTTTGATGATTCAAAAACCAAGAACAGACATAAATAAAATTGTAGCACTATTAAGATTTACCAACTGCCACTTCAGGTTTCTCAAAGTGAAACATAAC
The DNA here is from genome assembly GCF_016835505.1 of Polypterus senegalus. NCBI lineage: Eukaryota > Metazoa > Chordata > Cladistia > Polypteriformes > Polypteridae > Polypterus > Polypterus senegalus. The sequence continues at coordinate 116,097,051 of NC_053161.1, forward strand.
AAGTCTTTTTTTTGCCCAACTTATAGAAACTTGAGTTCAGCTGGTCCAGAGGGACGTAAAATGATGAGAGAATGTGAATCTTTAATTGACTCGTTAGTTCACTATGTAAGGGGATCCATTGCTGACTACCAACCTGATAATAAAGTAAGTTTTTTCTTTGTGCAGTTATTTTTACTAAAGTGTGCCCCAAAATTGTCAAACATATCTAATGAATGGATTGCTAAATGAAAAAAAATATTGTGTCACTATTATGAAGCTAATTTATACTTTTAAAATGTATTCAGGTGAAATAAGCGTCTTCCTAACTCTAGGGTTGTTGGGAATGGTAGCCATTTAAAATTGTTTATTACATGTCATAAAATGTTCTCATTGCAAATACACCATCTTATATAAGTAATACATATAGACAGCTTACTGTTTGCTGTAAAAGTTAAACTGGGGTCAGTCCTCAGCCTGAAATATTTTGCTCCTTTGTATTGTCATTAATTACTATATATGGTGTTGCTTCATTTTGTTTAGTTCTACAAAATGAACAATTATATAATCACATCTTATACCAGAATATGATGTAATGTCTTGAAAGATTTTAAAGTACATGTTCTTAAACACAACACCTGTGTAAAGCAGCATGCTGCAAATTTGTAATGTCAAACCATGGTATCGAAATAATGAAAATAAAAAAAGAACAGGCCTATATTTTATGCTGTACTGATTTTTCTTTGTGGCAACTCTATAGGTGATGCTATTTTTTATGGACAAAGAGAGAGAATGTGTTATTAAGTTCTGTTATTATTTACTTTTTCAGGCCACAGAGAACTGTGTGTGCATCCTTCACAATCTTTCATATCAGCTAGAAACTGAGCTCCCATCTCAGTATTTTCAAGATATGAACATTTTAAGACACGACCTGCCATCACAAAGTAAAGGAGCAGGCTGCTTTGGGTCTCGCAGCTCCAAGATCAAACAGGTTGATATTTGTAAATAGTTCAAACAATGGTAGTCCATTAAACTCTAATTATTGAGCCAGTAGCCCTTCTTGGTTTTACCAATTATTTTGATGCATATGTAACTATAATTCATTGTTTATATTGAATAGTTTTTGTAATTTTAGAAATGTCAATCAATAACATTAACAAACTTACACTTGCCTTTCTAATACTATATATTGCATAATGTAGGTATTAATAAAATGAAATTTACCTACTGACAGTCTTATCATGTGATATCACAGTGAAAACTGTGCCTTTTACCATATATTCATTAACTGTTTTTCTTTTAAAATCCTTTTAGAAAAATGAGAGTAAAACTCCTTATCCTGAAGAAAAAAGTAATCCACGTGGTGTTGAATGGCTGTGGAATCCTATTACTGTGAGAATGTATTTGTCTGTGATAGCAAAGAGTACAAGGAGCTACACACAAGAGGCCTCTATTGGAGCACTCCAAAACCTTACAGCTGGAACTGGTGGAGTATGTTCAAGATCTATTAGTAAAAGAAAAAAGCTTATCCTCTCCATTGAATTTGTTGTAGATTTACAAGGATTATTTGCATACCACAGTTGACCTCAAATAAACGACTTTCTGCTGTGAGATTGAATAATTAAAGTGATTAAGAAGTGATTAAAGACCACTGCAATAAAAATAATCCAGTACATGTTATAAACTTGCATCTCCTAAAATGATGTTGGGGCATATTTATACAGCGTTTTGAAGACACATTTAATATCTGAAAGTTAAAAACCTATGTATTCTCATTAAGTTCTGCGGTTTAGAGAAAACGATTGAGAGGCAACCTTCCTTGAATATCAAGAAGCTGAAAACATTTTGGATGTGACTGGATATCATAACACGTAAAACTAAATAAACTATGTCTCCTAAAAGTCTTTCTATCTACCAGGTCAGAACCCCCTGGCAATTAACAAGGTTACCCATAAGAATAAACATTAAAGGTTTACTGCAAGGGTCTGTATATTATTTACAAATTCATTATTTTATGTAACAGTTTTATCTTCTCACTTGGTTTATATAGATCTCTTACGCAATTGCTGAAACTATTGTTCAAAAAGAAAATGGACTTCAGCACATCCGGAGGATGCTTCATTCTTCAGAACCTGGAGTGCAGAAGGCAGCTGCATCATTGTTAAGGAACATGTCACGCTACTATGAATTGCACAAAGAACTGGGTAAAACGTGACCTTTTGTCTATGTACTTATTCATTTTCAAGCCTGTTAACATTATTGGGGTGACCCAGAGTGAGGCAAAAGCCCTGAACAGGTTACCAGTATGTCACAGGGCACACTTGCATAACTAGCAGACACTTGGTTAAGGGACAGTTTAAAATCATGAAGAGGAAAAGGCCAAACTAATGTGAAGAATATGTGAAATTCAAAAATACTGTGACTGGGCTGAGAGGTAAGCCCTTTTTTATGGAGGGATAAACAGCATCAGAATTAAATACTGCATCACCATGCCATTAAATTGAATATTAACAATAACAAGTATTATTTTTATTTTATTTTTACTGGTAGAAGTAATTTAATAAAATATTTTTCAGTAGTATAGCTGTAAAATGATTAGGAGGATCAAAAGCTTATCTTTTTTATGCAGGATGAATGAGTCCTGTCGGCACAGTTTGAAGAGTTGTAGGGACTCTTTTCTTTTTAAAACAGATGAAGAAAATGCAAATAGATTGTGAGGGCTTGTTATCAACAAGCCTGCTGTGGGTTTTTGAAGTCAATAGTAAGGATTTTCCTTGTCTTACATACAGTGACTTCAAAATGTAGTTGTAAGTCGCTGATGTACAGTGTTGCCATTATTTGTATTTGGTGTGAAAGTATTTAACTAAAGTGTCTGCACAATATAATATTTAAGGGTATTTAATAGGCATTATTGTGTTTGTTAACTTCAAACATTTACAAAATTAGATTTTTTTTTCTTTTCAGTTTTATATTTGCAAAAATGATGTGCCAATTTATATGTCAAGTCTGTAACCTTTTACAACAAAAGGGTAATCTCTTAAAAGGAAAATTTTAGGAAGTGTGCCTTTGGCTTTAAATATAGTAAAATGAGGTGCAAGATTAAAACATACATCTACTGACACATTTGATCTGTACATCTTTTAATATGTTTTCAATTTTTAGCAAACCAAGTCCTACCTGATGTGGTGTCAGTGCTCCCAATGTCTGCTTCTGATCCCAAAATGTCCAATGATGTGATTGCTTCATTGTGCTGCATACTTAACAACCTGGTTCAGAGTAGCTCTCAAAATGCTCGGCTACTCCTTAGTAATGATGGGTTGAAAAAGACCTGTAGCATTAGTTGCACTGATAGGTGAGTATCATTTGGCTCATATTTTCTTCTGCGGTTTGTCAATAGGATAGAAAGGTCTGTTATCTTGGCCTAAGGAAAGGAGAGATTACCTTCAGAATAAAACATACTGAAGTCACAGTAGTGAGCTGCCCAGATGAAATGCATTTTCTTCAGTGATGAGAAAAAAATGTATTCCCATTATAGAACAATCTAGACGAGAACAGGCCATTCAGCCCAACAAAGCTCGCCAGTCCTATCCACTTGCTTACTGACTAAGTGTTGAAAAGCTGATGAAGGTGCCAAGTTTCATTGGTTAGTCTTGGCCTTGAAACCACAAATGTGCAGTTTCACAAAGTACTGCTCTTTGGCTTTGTGGCCTTGAGAAAGAAAGTCGAGGCCTGCGCTTCAGTGGTATGACACTGCATCGTTGATAACAAGATCAGTATAAATGGCCATATTCAAAAACAGAAATGATTGTCCACATAGTGGAGTAGACAGAATAAGTTGATCACTTTGCACTACATTATGGGTTTATTGTTGAATAAATATAGTATATCAGTCTATGTACTCTATATAATCTCATTGTATGTGCAATGGCAGGTTTTCCATGCTACACATATCCATGATGGCATTCCATGTATTCTCTTGTATACTCGGTGTCCCTCCAAACAGAAGCAGTTTACTTTCGGAGGCCATTTCAGTGGTAATCTGGTAGCAGTGTTTAACGATTGAGTATGTTGTTATAATATGTAAAGAGACAGCATATCCCCCGAAATTTTACTATTCCTGCTGAACAGAATCACGAAGTGCTTTTTAATGTAGTAAACAGTACAACAGTTCAGGACAGCGAGTTAGCATGTGGGCAAAGTCATCATTAAAATTAATGTTGTATAGCATGTGCTATGTGAAAAGTTTATATTTAATTACTGTAAACTTAGTTGCTTATTGTACAGTATGTAAACAGAAAAAAATTAATTAAATATTATATGAATTAGGATGATTGCATTTATTTTTATGTTTTCTTCATTTGTATCTTTTAGTATTTCTATGTTCACTTTCCTGCATATTTTAATGCTGTTAAAACCATTTACCATTTGTAGCTTCTGCATTAATCAATAACTAAATGCATCTGTATTTAGGAAAAGTATCAGCTAGATATGTGTAAAACATGTGATTTTTCTTTTAGCTACATTCAATCTAAAGCTGGAAAAGCCGCATCCATGCTGCTTTGTACGATGTGGAAACACAGTGAACTTCACAGTGTATACAAAAAGGTAATATATTGAGCATAAGCAACTACATAACAGAATGAGTATCAGAAATCATTAATATTAAGTATGTCATTTCTTGTGACGGCAATGGAAAGAACTCTTTCATATTAATAATATTGAATATATTAAGTAGTGATTTTTTTTAATGTATACAATATACAGTATAATCATGTAAAATGAAAACTATCAGATGGTGCAAGTAGCATATTGAAAGTACTTGAATGAATATTGGAGAATCATGGGCGGCACAGTCCGTTCACACTCCATGTTTTAGTGGCCCTTGATATTAAACCTCACCTTCTTAAATGCAGAAATGTGAAAAACTAAATGGAATCTTTTAAAATTCTAATTGATACTAATACAACAATAGTCTATTCCTCACCGGTTCCTAAAATTAGACAAATCTAACTGCAATTGGCAGTAAAACACATTTCACTTTTTACTCAACAAAAAATAAGCAACCATGCAGAATCCATGTTTTGTTTGAGATTCCTTTCACAATACACTTTTTTCTGTTCCAGAACACTTAGGGTTTATTCAGCTTCAACATTGCAAACTAATGTGCTACCATGTTTATGTGGAAAGAATCAAAATTATGTTAGTTTATTTTGTGATGGTGGAGTCATCAATTACACCATTAAGTGTGTTGCCAGAGGCTATAGATTCCAGTATGTGCCTTTCTGGGTTGTTTGCAGTATCTTGGTGCATCATATGGCATGTTCTTTGGATGAATTTTTTTTAACACTCTTTGGAAAGTTGTATGTTGTTTTATATATATTCCATTCCATAATCCTTCTCACTGCAGAATGATAGACTTTATATTGTTTGAAAATGGCCTTGTGACTTAACTTAATGTGATCAGAAGCTGCATTTGTGTCTCTGAGATCAGCACAGATGTGTTCAGACTCAACTGCAAAAGGTTCTGCGTTTTCATTCTGTATAGATGGGCTCTGATCATCAGTTGATCTGGTGTGCTGAAATACTATGTCCTGCCATCGTCTTAACTGATGTGAAAGCAGTAGGCCTGACAGCCATATTTTTTAATGAATAAATAAAGAAAAACGTAACATCTGTGGTATATACACACTGTATGTTGTCACCTGAGATTAGAGTAATCGGATTTTAGGACTTTGAGATGACTTTATTATAGGTTTAAAATGACAAAACTGAAAGAGGATTTTCACTCCATTTCTTGTATAAAAAGAAAAAAAGGAAAGAAAACCATCAGCATTGGGATAAAAGCAACTTAGGAAGTACATGAAAAAACAGACTGAAGGCATTTATTTATTTACAATGCAACACTGTTTTTGGTTTTTTTTGTAATTACATATAAAGCATAACTCCTCAAAACTGGCAAGCTTTTTTTAATTAGACAACTTATTTCTGCTTTAAAACAAAAATAAAAAACACTGCTTTGTAATAGTCTTTATTAATGTCGTCTACAACTAAATTTTTGCTAGACATGCCTTCTGTATGCATGACTCATCTTTTTTGTCTTACAGTAACTGTTTTAAAGAAATGTTTTGATATAATAAATTAAAAATACAAATATGTATGCTGTTGGTAAGAGATATATGTGCAACACAGCTGGCAAGATTCTGGGTTATTCTAAATTTTAGGATTCAATAGTCCTGGTTCAGCCCTTTAAGTCCCATAAAATTAACATGCTGCTGTGAGTGGCATTAGAACATCTAAAAACACATTTGACAACACAGTACCGTGCTGTTCAGAGCAGCACTGCATATTCATTTCTGGGAAAACGTTTCTGAACAAACTAAAGTCATGTGCAGCAGTTTCAGCTTTTGTGCTCTTGCAGCAGCCTGCTGCTACTGCCGACCTGAAAGTTCGCCTACTCGCCTACTGAGACACCCCTCAGACAAACAAAAACCAGGGATTCAGCCAAGGCATAATTGACGCTGCTTCCAGTCATTGTGTTTCTCACTGTTACAGCTGTACTGTAGCTTCTCTTAAAAAAATGTTTTGGCATCTGAGTTTTAAAATTGTTTTTTAATTTGACTGAACTAACAAATCGGTAATGTTTGGTGTCTGGGAAAACACCCTTGTGTGAATTTGACAATGACTTTATAGTTTCTCAATTTTTCTCTTATGTGGTGGCAAACCTTTTCTAGAACTCCAGTCCTTAACCCCAGAACAACGTGATTTGTCATATCAGCACTGTTCTTTATTATAAAACTTCTATTTGCTGCTTTGTAATACAGAAAAATGTCCATCAGTTAAAACATATACATGTACATATTCTGATAGATAGATAGATACTTTATTAATCCCAAGGGGAAATTTACAAGTAGTAAAAATAGTAAAAAGTGTCCAGGGAGCAATTCCACATAAAAGAAAGTGGCAGGAGTGATCAGTGAAATACAGAAAAATAGAGATAAAAAGGTAAAAAGATAAAGTCATATACGGAGCTGCTGGAAAGGCTGCCACTCGGATGCAGCCGAAAAAAAAAAAATTCTACACGTCTTTTCAGCACAGTGCAGGAAACTGTATTTTAAACCGCCTCATTTAATGATTTTGTAGTGTGTATTTTAATGGCAGTTGCCCCAAATGTAGCACATTTAGCTTTCTGCTTGCTCTTTCATCATTTGGTTAAACAGTTATCAGTTGCTGTTTATTTTATGGAACACCTTTGCATAGTGAGCACTTCCACAAGTTTCTTTTAACACTGCAAAGAAGTTAACAGCATGTAACAATACAAGATACCAAGAACTAATCAGCATCCATGTACTTCTTATCCCAGTGACTTGTGTTGGTGCATTTCCACAGTAGAAATATGTTCCAACTTCATTTACTGTATTTTTTTTTTGCCTAAAAAGTAACACTTATCTGTTATTTACAATATGCTGAGTATTGAGTCTTAACAAAAAAGAGCTGCTTGGAACTTTTCTAAATCCTGTTCCTTGGTTACAATATTTGAATTGTCATGCTGTCTACAGACCCATTTTTAGTAAACTTCAACTCATATTTGTTCTTGCAACACCTCACCTTTGCATCACACCATCTGCAAAACAAAATATGTGCCAGGAGTGTTTTTTTAAACGCATACAGCAGTAAATTTTGTTGGAAATTAAAAATGCCCTCTACAACTGTCTAATCTAGAATATTAACAGAAGGGTGTCAGTGGTGTAAAATATACAAAACTTATGTGGTGTGTTTTGTTATATTTTTACAATAATATTAAACAAATATTTTACAGGTCCACTTTTAAGTATACAACAAAAGAGCAATTTACTGTAAACATGTCATTTTTCAAATTTTATATTTTATTTAACATTTTTAACATTGTCTTTAATAATGAATTTCATGCAGTTTTTGCTTTGTAAGATTTTCTTAAATTACAATTCAGTTCATTGACATTTTCTGGTATTTTATAACATTCAATAGCTGATACAGATGTAAATTATGTGGGACCATATTGAATTTCATTATTGTATTTAAGGATAGTGTGTTAATTTTTAATTATGTATAATATTTAAGCAAAAGAAGATTAAGAGGTGACATGATTGAAGTGCTTAAAATTATGAAAGGAATTAGTACAGTGGATCGAGACTTGTATTTTAAAATGAGTTCATCAAGAACACGGGAACACAGTTGGAAACTTGTTAAGGGTAAATTTTGCACAAACATTAGTAAGTTTTTCTTTACACAAAGAACGATAGACACTTGGAATAAGCTACCAAGTAGTGTGGTAGACAGTAAGACGTTAGGGACTTTCAAAACTCGACTTGATGTTTTTTTGGACAAAATAAGTGGATAGGACTGGCGAGCTTTGTTGGGCTGAATGGCCTGTTCTCGTCTAGAGTGTTCTAATGTTCTAAAGAATATGGATTAAATTTCCATGGTGTTGCAAGGAAACATGTTAGGGTATTTTCTCTTCTCATTAACAGTTTCTTTCTCTTCTTTTTAAGGCTGGATATAAAAAGGGTCAATTTATCAACTCAAGGACAATGAAAGCAGCTCGGACGTCATAAGAAAAGAAGAAATATTTTTTTCCACTGAATATCTGCAGAATTCTTTATGTCATCATAAAATGCAAAATAGCTGTGGCTAATACTGCATGTTAACAAACTTCAGTTAACCAGCACAAGCAATTGTTTCTCACAATATTACAGTCAATATATTCAAAAGGTTGCATATTTGTAGGTGTTTTTTCACTGACACAAACAATATTACTACTGTAGTTTGGAGAAAGTCATTAATTACATAATGAAAATGCAAAAAATAGTAATCATAGCTGTGGCTAAGGATTCATTTGCACTTACATTTCCCCTTGTGGCATTTCTGATGAGGAAGATCCTGGACAGCAAGAGTGGCAGCTTGTTTTCATTCCTGTTCTTAATTTTAAAGAAAATTTACAAACAATGGGCTGACTATAGTGTCTCTTCAAATGTGTTGCATTTGCTGTGGCATCCATGCAGTTAAGGTAAATGTATACATTAGCTGATGCATATATTCAAAATAATGTCATTGACACACACATGTACAGTATAGAGTGGGTTTCTTCACACTATAGAACGCATGGTGGGTGTGAAAGATAAGTGGAAAGGTCCAAACCCCATATATATCGTAGTTTGTCAATGCTGTTTCACTTATAGTCAATAATGTAATCATTTTTGGAGTTTGAGCTTCTGGGTGAGATACCAGAGGCTACAACACACAAGCTGTAGTGTCTTTCACAGATGAGAAATCAATCCTCATATTGCAGTGATCAGTAGGTATTGCTGCATTCGAATCTTAGGACCATCAGTAGCACCTGAATGAACACACGAGTCCAGTATGCCACAGCATTTAGACTTACTGTGTGTTACTTACAAACATGTTGTTTGGCAATGTTTCCTTCCACATGAAGTCCAATCTTATCTTGTTGTGAAAGGTGATGCCCTTTTTACCACAAAATGGTGACTTGACCCAGCACCAAATCTTCATTTGGTCATAGATAATTTTACAGGAAGAGCTGTCATTTGATTTACAGGTTTTTTGCTTTATGACCGTATTAGTGAATCAATTTCTAAAAACAGTGTTGACGTCATCTGTGTCAGATAGTAGCAGCACACAGCCAGAGAATGGTTGTAAATTATGTAGCCGTTGCTTTAATAACTAAAACATTTCAAAACAAATAGAGCAAGACCTTAACAAATCTTTATTAACAACCTTAGGAAATAAAAAAAAAATAAACTGCTTTGGGAATTTCTAAATGGATGGAAGAAACTGGGAAATAACAGCATGATTAGTTAAAATAAAAGTTCTGGTAATTGCAGACATTTGTTTCAAACAAAACTGTGAAGCCCCAGTGGCTTTGTTTGACGTTCATAATGTAATGGAGGCACAGGGTTATGAGTCTTATTTCTTGAGTTTTATATCCAGGAATTGTATCACCAAGGCAGTATTTAGTATCTTTGATGTACTACAGCTCCTTTATCAGTAACTGGTATTTAAAAGATATCTAGTAATGAAACACTAGGCAAGTGATAACTCATGTGGTTGATACATGTCAGTGTTGCCAGATTCTTGTAGACTTAAAGCTTATCTTTATAATGACAAATAATTGCACTAACTAAAGAAAATGAATACTTTTCACTGTGCCATTGAAAATAATACATTTTATTGTTTTTTTTTTTTATTATTAAATGGCAAAATACATAATTCACAAAGTATTTTTTATTTGTGACCTCATTGTCGTTATTTTTCTAAGCAGCTTTATTATAATTAGGAAATAACAATTATGTTTGTAATTCAGTAAACACAGGGCCTGCATTACAAAATCACTAAGATTTTTCTTACTCTTCATCAATATCTGACATTTTTTGTGTATAGTTTTTAATGAATAATGGACAAGTTCAGTTTTCCTCCAGTGATAATTCTGTACACTTTATTTAGCTATTGTGTGTGTGAACCTTGTTTAAAGGTGGCAACATTTTAAGAAGGATTAACAAACAAAACATTTGTATTTGTCCTTTTCAGTAAATGAGCATATATACCGTATAACATTAAGGCTCAATTTCCTGATATTAAAAAGTGATATTAATCACTTTGTACTTTATACAATATCTTTCAAAAAGCACATCGGAGTATAATTCAAAGTGGGGTAACCACAGAGCACAGAATATCACAGAGAAATAGTCACTGGAAAGAATATTAGACATAAAATTTACTGTACAGAGGTGCAGGCCGATTCTGGAAGTGGAAACATTACTGAACAAGTGGTATGCAAAAAAGGCAAAGGTGTACGTCAGATAAGCGGAATTTGGTTTTCTATCTGCACAAGACAGAGAACTGATTATGTATTGTGGGGGATCAGTTGCATGTTGGTCAGACATTCTGTTGTGTTCTGTACACAGGGCAATACTACTACTACATGAAAATGTAATAAAGCGCACCCTGGAGACATGTGAGCATTCATTATACTACAGCTGGAGTTTTTAGGAAAAAAAAGCAGGACTGATGAAAGAATGGGTGCTTTCAGATACATTTGGATAAAGTCTACTGGAAGTTAGGTGAATAATAGCCATTAGATGGAGAATCAGACCATGGAAGAGCGTAGAGATTGAGGTTGATACTACACAAGCAATGGTGGTGATGAGCAATATGCTGAGGTGGGATTGGCAGCTGGTAGACGAGTTTTAAGGGTGATTTGAAGTATCAGACAGGAACCTATTGTAGTCAAGCTAGTGAGGAAGGACCTTCATGTCACTGTTTATGCTACAAAACGTGTATCTCGTATTTCAGATTACTTTGTGTGCCTAGACAAGCAATACACCCAAGATTATACATTTGCTGTTTTTAGTACATATTTAAAAAGAGCATTTTCACAAGACTGCATTCTCTAGTAATGTAGAGTATATATGATGATTATTCAACATATATGTTTATGTATAATTTATTTTTGTGGTACTTGTTTTTGAAAACCAAAGACTACTCCATGAAAGTGTTTAGCTTTAACAGTGCATTGTCTATCCATACAAATTAGAAGTTCTTTCAGAAATGGCACTTTAAATCACTAAATGAAGGTACCTGTGATATTTCAGGATTCATTTCACTTTGTCTTTCAGAGTTATCACTGCTGTTGTTGAATCAATATGGTATTTTTCAATTTCTGTATGTGGACATATTTTTTAAATAAATGGTTGTTACTTTTGTAAAAAAAAATAAAATCCTGCTGCCTGAATTTTATCATGTATTGAAATTAATCAAAACTCATCTGCCCTACATTTATATAAAGTCTGTGTAATGTGTTTAGCACCTGAAAATGGAAAATAATATGAATGCTTTTAGGCTTTCTGGGCAGCATCCTGCATCTGCTCAGTTTCCTCCATGTATTCTGACTTTATTTTTTTGATTTGATTTGATGTTTGCTTAAGTGAAGAATTGGACACGGCCTGCGTGAATGAGCATGGACTGCTCTAACCATCTGTCTTAGTGCTCGATGCTTAAAGAATTGGATTAATCGGGTTTGATAGATAATTAAGGTTTCATTCAGCAATTTTAAAATTGGCAGCTTTCTTTACCACTGAGCCTGGATTATGGGGTAAAATAAGCATTCTTAAAACAGAGACCACCTTTTAAAACTCATTTTTTTTTAAATTCTTTAAAATAAAAATTGAGTATCTGTACAAGTACTGTCCTGAGGAGACACTTGTGTCACAGTTGCAGGCTGGATGCAGCAGCCTAAAAATCTCCTCACTGCCCCCAGCAACTTCATCATCTATGGAACAGCCCTGCACGAGGGGTTTCTCTCAAATTTACTGATGCAGCACTTTCTTCCTTGTGCTCCATTCATACACACCTCTGGATCTCCACCAAGCATTAAACAACGTCACCGAGTGGTCCTGGCGAGGTGTGCGCTGCTCTCAAGCCTGTGTGGCTGAACCTGTTTCATTCTGTCAGAGCTTGGAGTGCAGTTTTACAAGGCTTGGGGAATCCTTTTCTAGTTTGTCACATCTTCTGACCAAACTAATGTTTGTTTTTTTGTATAGATCTAGATGCTTTCATTTTCTTTATCTTTTGTGGGAGACTATTCTTTTTTAATTAGGATTTCCTTGAAAATTACAAAAAAGAATCTACATGCAGATTCTACTGTGCATATGCAGTCTTCTTCTTTCGGCTGCTCCCGTTAGGGGTTGCCATAGCGGATCATCTTCTTCCATATTTTTCTGTCCTCTGCATCTTGTTCTGTTTTACCCATCACCTGCACGTCATCTCTCACCACATCTATAAACCTTCTCTTAGGCCTTCCTCTTTTCCTCTTGCCTGGCAGCTCTATCCTTAACATCCTTCTCCCAATATACCCCTCATCTCTCCTCTGTACATGTCCAAACCAATGCAATCTCGCCTCTCTGACTTTGTCTCCCAACCATCCCACTTGAGCTGACCCTCTAATGTACTCATTTCTAATCCTATCCATCCTCGTCACACCCAATGCAAATCTTAGCATCTTTAACTCTGTCAACTCCAGCTCTGTCTCCTGCTTTCTGGTCAGTGCCACCGTCTCCAACCCATATAACATAGCTGGTCTCACTACCATCCTGTAGACCTTCCCTTTCACTCTTACTGATACTCGTCTGTCACTGATACTCTTCTCCACCCATTCCACCCTGCCTGCACTCTCTTTTTCACCTCTCTTCCACACTCCCCATTACTCTGTACTGTTGATCCCAAGTATTTAAACTCTTCCACCTTCGCCAGCTATACTCCCTGCATCCTCACCATTCCACTGACCTCCCTCTCATTTATACACATGTATTCTGTCTTGTTCCTACTGACCTTCATTCCTCTCCTCTCTAGAGCATATCTCCACCTCTCCAGGGTCTCCTCAACCTGCTCCCTACTATTGCTACAGATCACAATGTCATCAGCAAACATCATAGTCCACGGGGACTCCTGTCTAATCTCGTCTGTCAACCTGCCCATCAACATTGCAAATAAGAAAGGGCTCAGAGCCGATCCCTGATGTAATCCCACCTCCACCTTGAATGCATACATATCCTGTACAACTCTTACGTACTTCTCTGCCACTCCCGACTTCCTCTTACAATATCACAGCTCCTCTCAAGGCACCCTGTCATATGCTTTCTCCAGGTCCACAAAGATTTAATGCAATTCCTTCTGCCCTTCTCTAAACTTCTCCATCAACATCCTCAGAGCAAACATCGCTTCTGTGGTGCTCTTTCTTGGCATGAAACCATACTGCTACTCACTAATCATCACCTCACTTCTTAACCTAGCTTCTACTACTTTTTCCCATAACTTCATGCTGTGGCTCATCAGTTTATTCCCCTGTAGTTACTGCAGTCCTGCACATCCCCCTTATTCTTAAATATCGGCACCAGTACACTTCTTCTCCATTTCTCAGGCATCCTCTAACTTTCCAACATTCCATTAAACAATCTGGTTAAAAACTCCACTGCCATCTCTCCTAAACACCTCCATGCTTCCATAGGTATGTCATCTGGACCAACGGCCTTTCCATTTTCATCCTCTTCATAGGTGTCCTTACTTCCTCCTTGCTAATCCGTGGCACTTCCTGATTCACTATCTCCACATCATCCAACCCCTTCTCTCTCTTGTTCTCTTCACTCATAAGCCTCTCAAAGTACTCTTTCCATCTGCTCAACACACTCTCTTCACTTGTGAGTACATTTCCATCTTTATCATTTATCACCCTAACGTACTGCACATCTTTCCCAGTTCGGTCCCGCGGTCTAGCCAATCGGTACTGGTCCTTTTCTCCCTCCTTAGTGTCCAACCTCTCATACAACTCATCATACGCCTTCTCTTTAGCCTTCGCCACCTCTCTCTTCTCCTTGCGTTTTACTTCTTGTACTCTTGACTACTTTCTGCATCTCTCTGACTATCCCACTTCTTCTTTGCCATCCTCTTTCTCTGTATACTCTCCTGTATCTCCTCATTCCACCACTAGGTTTCCTTTTCCTCCTTCCTCTTTCCAGATGTCACGCCAAGCACACTTCTTGCTGTCACCCTTACTACATCTGCTGTAGTTTCACAGCTGTTTGGTAACTCTTCACTGCCACCCAGTGTCTGTCTCACCTCCTCCCTAAACTCAACCTTGCAGTCTTCCTTTTTCAACTTCCACCATTTGATCCTTGGCTCTGCCCTCACTCTCTTCCTCTTCTTGATCTCCAACGTCATCCTACAGAACACCATCCTGTGCTGCTTAACTACACTTTCCCCTGCCGCCACTTTGCAGTCTTCAATCTCCTTCAGATCAAGTCTTCTGCATAGGATGTAATCTACCTGTGTGCATCTTCCTCCACTCTTGTACGTAACCCTATGTTCCTCCCTCTTCTTATCATACATATTCACCACAGCCATGTCCATCCTTTTGGCAAAATCCACTATCCTCTGACCTTCTTCATTCCTCTCCTTGACACCATACCTACGCATCACCTCCTCGTCTCCACTGTTCCCTTCACCAACATGTCACTTGAAATCCACTCCAATCACCACTTTCTATCCCTTGGGTACACTGTACATGATTTCATCCAACTGACTCCAGAATTCTTTTTTTCTCATCCATCCCACACCCAACTTGTGGAGCATTTGCACTAACAACATTCATCATCACACCTCCAATTTCCAGCTTCATAATCATTACTCTGCCTGACACTCTTTTCACCTCCAAAACACTCTTGACATACTGTTCCTTCAGTATAACCCCTACTCCATTTCTCCTCCCATCCACACCATGATAGAACAATTTGAATCCACCTCAGATCCATCTGGCCTTACTCCCCTTCCATTTAGTCTCTTACACACACAATATATCAACCTTCCTTCTCTCCATCATATCTGCTAACTCTCTCCCCTTGCCAGTCATACTGCCAACATTCAAAGTTCCTACCCTCAGTTCCACTCTCTTTACTTTCCTCCTCTCCTCCTGCCTCCGGACACATCTCCCCCCTCTTCTTCTCCTTCTTCAGACAACAGTTGCCCAATTTCCTCCAGCACCCTGTTAAGCTAACAGTACTGGTGGCGGTCATTGTTAACCCGGGGCTCGACCAATCCGGTATGAAAATTTGGATTGTTGTCCACATATTAATTTGGCAAAATTTTACACCAGATGCCCTTCCTGACGTAACCCTCCCCATTTATCTGGGCTTGGGACCGGCAGAAAGAAATACACTGGTTTGCTGTATTAAAAATGAATTATGAAGCACAATTTTGACACTTAAGACATACATGCCTGTATCAGTTAGAGAGAGAGTCTACCTAAAGAAACAAAGAAAGAAGTGAATGTTAATTTCAAGGTGAATAACAGCAGAAACTTAGAAACCCCAAGTTCAGTCTGATGAAGGCTCACCTTTGTGTTTCAGACTTGCTACTCTTCAGAGTACAATTAACATTCATCAGTCTTATGACATAAGGAGTGAAAGTGCAGCTTTGAACATGTGAGCTGGCGTCCCCACGTAATGGCGAGGTGGGCTTTGAGGGTGCAGGCTTACCTTCTTCTAGGTCAGTTGCCCATTTTTGTTGTGCCCATGTGTGGCTGAAGTGAGCCCTGAGGGACAGGAAGAACTGTCACCAGTCATTGGACTCTAATACTCGGGGGCTAAATTATGTACACTGAGCAAATTGGAGAGCTCGGCAGATACTAGAATTTCAGAGACTACAGTAGGTTCTAATAAACTGACTACAACAGACTAGAACTTAGTAAACAGACTCTTAACATTTTTCCATTTTCAAATTTTAACAAACAGACCAAATATTACTAGAATTTTCTGTTCATACATTTTCCACTCAGTGGTTGCTTGGAAACTTCTCATGAAGTTAGCAAGACCTGTTCTCTGCTGCTGCCTATATTCTGTGTAGCAGGCCCTTTAAAGTTGCCTCAGATATAGTCGTGTGAATTTATCCAGGTTGAGATTTATAGAGTCGCGTAACGAAAGAGAGAAAGGAAGAAGAGGGCAGGTTAGTCACTTGGGTGAACAAAATCAAAGAGACAGAACCAGTGGGAGTTTTTTGTTTTTGAGTTATAAGGTTTTAGGATCCACTGCCATGGTGGAGTAACATTTTAAAAGAAGTTGAAAAATAAAATGAAAAAAAAAAAACAGAATGGTAAAGCAAAATGTAATCCAATACTTTTGGTTCCTTAAAAAAAAAAAGATAAAGAAGGCTGATTAAGAACAGAACGGTGGCCATGGACTCAAGCCATTGAGTGCACCTTCATTTATTTAGTGTCAGAATCAATAAATGCAGCCTTGTGATTGGCACTGCCATCTTGTCCAGTTATTATTCTGCTTTGCTGGACTATCCCGCCCAGAAACCCTGAATGGGACTAAGCAGCTTTGCTTCATATTCCACTATAGTCTTTATAAATAAGGCTGTTAAATGAATCACTTTCCACTGAGTAGTTTACTGAGGTACTCATTTCATTTTGGTGTGCTGTGTGGCACAGTGCCTACCAAGCTGGACGCTGAAGGTTTCATTTTGTGCCAACCAGCCTTGTATGAAACTCCAGTCCATTTCACACTCATTGTGGGCTGACTTCATGCAGACAGAGGCTGGACACAGCAGTTGACAGACATACTGTATTTACTAAGTTAATTAGAAATTCTAGACTGGTGGACACAAGATGCTGAATCTGAAAGGCAACAGCAGCACACCATTACACCCCCCCTGCTGCCATATCATTCACACAGCTATTTATATATGGTACTGTATATATAAAACGATCACATGCAGGGCTCTTTGAGTGCTGTCACGCCGAGTTTACACTTTGAGATACGAGGCGCTAATTTTCAGTTAGTCATTTTTATAGCAAGTCTTTCCCATCAGTTATCAGAAATATGCTTGAAGCAGAGCTCCAGATAAGCACAAGTGGTTGGACCAGTTTATTATACGGCCATATTAGAATGGGAAAGTGTTCTCTGGAAGAGTCGGGCAGCTCGGGAAAAACAGGGTGTCGAAGGTCATCTTTGGTGAGGGGTGCGGCTCTTCTCATGAACACACTTGTGAGTGGCCGCCAAGCCTATCTGCCATGCCTTCACTGTGCGGCCCTGATGCACCATTCTGTCTCATTTTTGGAAGGCTCTTATGAATGACATTAGTCCCGTGTACTGTTTTTTCATGCCAAGCTCTCCGTGAATGATTTCATTTAGAGCATTTCTTGGTGAACTTCACATAAACACAACCTTTATGTCATTTATCAACGTCTTCAAGCAGACTCCATGTGGCCTAATGGCCAACTCAGGGCCGTGAATGTATGGTGGGTATGTGGACTTTAAAAAAATAAAAAAATAAATAATTTAGCCATCGAGTTCTGGCATCAAACGTATCTGAATAATTTCTCAAAAGTAATTTGTAATGTAAGTAATTTATAATAGTAAAATTATGTTTCCTAAATTATGTATTCTCACATATTATCGCAAAGATACACTGGAGAAAAACAGTGAGGCATGCAACACACTGAGCAGACTCCAAGCTTCGTGAAATACAAAAATGCAGTAAAATATGAGCTTGAATGTCACGTCACACTAAACAACTGCAGTATTTTACAGTGAGGACAGGTGAAGGGAAAGAAGGCATGAAAAATATTGTTAAAATGCCACCATTGGAGCCACGGACATTGAGCACCAAGATTGTCTGCCTTAGCCCTGGCGTCACAGAGCTCTGGTCCTGAGCAGTCCTGATGCTTTCTTTATGCCAGGATTGGTCGGCATGTACCAAATTAATTTTTAATAATCGGAGGAGGAAATGTTTGTCATATGCAGCATAATGGACACCTCCACATAGTTTCAAAATTACTGAATGAAAGTACTTCAGCATGACGAGGCCCATGAACATTTCCCCTACTGCCATCAGAGCTTGCACGTCTTCCCAGAGTTCAGTGGGGCTTATCTGGGGGGAGTCCTGTGTTAGTCGGGCTGATTGTGAGAATGAGTGCAAAGGCCTGGCATCCCATCCAGGATTTGTTCCCTCTTTGTATGCAGAGCTGGAGTCCATTATGTGACATGGAAGGGTGGGTGGATGGCTGCCACTTGAGGCAATCTTGTTGTAATATTTAACTGACTCCATGTTAGACGTTTGATACGGAATCATAAAAGGGAGTGAACTCTTACCGCAAGTGTTGTGTTCAAACTTGTGTACTTTATATCATGAGACAGATTTCTAAGATAAAAATTGGTCATTAACTGTCATGAGGGTGGGAAATCAGTAACACCTTGGGATAAGGCAAATTTTCCAGTAAAATGCTGTCATTTATGTAACCATATTGTAATGATAATAAATCTTCTGTTCCATGTAAAAAAACAGTTTAAAAAAACAATAAAACTATGTTTAGAGTGGTGAGGTTCATCTTCTGACAATAAAAGAAAGTCTACAGCAGTTACCATATGGTAAGTACAGCCCAGGCCGCCACATAATCCTGTTTAAATTAAGCACACAGATAGAGATAAGCAATTCATGAGAAACACTCAATGCATTGACTGGCACACACAAAACCGCGCCAATGAGAGTAACCCGGCTAAGGCACAAACCTGGTTTCTTAAAAAGCACAGTTTACATACACGAGTCCATTTACGCCCTTCTCATTTGGGAAGACGGCCTGGTGTGCAAAATAAAATAGCATTTCTACTTCCAAAAGGAATCTTCTATAAATCCAAATAAATGATCACATTTACCAGGTGTGGGTTGCTGAGGAGTCACCCGTTGCACTCGGGACCCAATGCAGGTGGTACATTGTGCGGTGGGTGCAACGACCCAGGCCTACATTTAAAATTTCAGAAGCCACATTTCCCAGCAAAACACACTAAATGTAAGAATTTAGCAGGGCCTCAAATACAGTATATATATATTGTGGTCCCCGGCTGGTCTCCAGCCCAGGAGGACCAGAGGAGGGCTTGTGCCTCCTCCAGACTGAGAGGGGGCATCCGTCCTGGTTATGTTGGGGGCCTCGGGTAAAGGGCTTGGAAGCCCAGCCCTGTAGGGACCCGTGGCCACCGCCAGGCGGTGCCCCAGTGCCCGATTATCCCAGCACTTCCGCCACACGGGGGTGTGTCCGCGGGAGATTGCCGGGAAGCAGCTGGAGCCCATCCGGGTTCCTATAGTAGGGCCGCCTCCTCCAGTCAGCAGTGGATGTCGGGCGGTAGTGGACAGAGCTGGAGTGAGGACTGGAGGCGGCCAGGAAGGAAAGGCACAAAGGACTGTGAGCCTGGACAATTGGGGAATCGGTGCAAGAGGCACTGGGGTTTTGTGAGCACGTGACTTTTGTAAATAGTTGTACAATAAACGGTGTGTTGGGTGAAAATATGATGTCTGTCTGTCTGTGTTCGGGTCAAAGTTCACTATATATATATATATATATATGTACAGTACAGGCCAAAAGTTTGGACACACCTCCTCATTCAATGTTTTTCTTTATTTTCATGACCATTTACATTGGTAGATTCTCACAGAAGGCATCAAAACTATGAATGAACACATGTGGAGTTATGTACTTAAAAAAAGGTGAAATAACTGAAAACATGTTTTATATTCTAGTTTCTTCAAAATAGCCACCCTTTGCTCTGATTCCTGCTTTGCACACTCTTGGCATTCTCTCGATGAGCTTCAACAGGTAGTCACCTGAAATGGTTTTCTCTTTACAGGGTTAGTTAGTGGAATTTCTTGCTTTATCAATGGGGTTGGGACCAGCAGTTGTGTTGTGCAGAAGTCAGGTTATTTTGACGATCATTTATTTTTGAACAGGACAATGACCCCATACACACCTCCAGGCTGTGTAAGGGCTATTTGACCAAGAAGGAGAGTGATGGAGTGCTGTAAATGGTCATGAAAATAAAGAAAACACATTGAATGAGGAGGTGTGTCCAAACTTTTTGCCTGTACTATATATATATATATATATATATATATATATATATATATATATACTGTATATATATATATACACACACATACAAATTAGGTGTATTGTATTTGTGAACTGAGGTCCGGACACCTGATTCACCTCCAAGGACCACCAGCCCACCTCCATACCCTGAAGCAATGCCCTCACAGATCCAGGTGTCTGCCCAACCGTCAAAGTGTTTCTGCAGTTGCCCCCTACTCTTTCCAAAACTCCACTGCTCTTCTGTCATCTAATGCTGGACTGAGCTGAGCTTCTCAAACTCTCAGCTAATCTAACTCAAGGAGCCCGGGGCCATCTTAGCCCATAAGTCACATGAACACCACAGAATGTGTCAGAGGTCAGAAAAGTCCAAAGCACTCTTGTGAGCCACCAGAGAGGGGAAGAAAAGGGAGGAAGCAAGAGACGGGACCAAGCTTCGAGGCTAAGATCATTCACTAGGAGGGATTCTGTATGTCCCGCCAGCCCCACATCCTTGGCCCTACTTTCACAGAGGGTTGGGTTTGAGCTATATGGCCTCATTGTTTAAACACACTTGTTTGACGCCTCGGTCATTTGTTGTTAGAGTCCCTAACAGTCCCTAACATCCTTCTGCTCTCTCATTCTGATGTGTTCATTCGAATATAAAGTAAGACTTTTACTGTACACTCTGTACCATTGAAGATGAAGGACCCATAAGCCTGCATCATTTTACAAGCCGTCACAGTCCTCCCTCCATTATTCCAGTCACTACTTTGGGCTGTGGTCAGTCATCGCAGTGTTTGTCTTGCACACAATATCACCTTTTAGAGTTTAGACATATTTGCTGATAATGTTGATCTTGCCATTAGTGTTTTTTAAGATAAGGACGATAATCATGGGCCTTGTGCAGAAGAGGAGAAAGCATTCCTGCTTCCAGCTAAATAAAGACTAAAGTCAACAGTTTTGAATTTCAGACACTTGTCTATTCTTTCAATCTTAACAACAATAACAAGGTAGATTGTGGAAATGGTGGAATATTCTAAACTATCTGGACCTCATTATCATCAACAGCAGACTGATCACTGGACAAACTATACTATAGATAAGATCAGTAAAGAGGGGCAGAAATGTGAAGATAACTGAATAATTTAAAAGTATGCAAACTTACAGCGACATTTTAAAAAAAGAATTTAATTGAAACTAGTGGCATTTCTACTCTGAGGGTGCTGATGGAGAAGCATAGAGAAGGCCGGAAAGAGTTGCAGGGTGTCTTTGTGGAGAGGAGCTGTGGTATTGTATGAGGAAGTCGGGAGTGGCAGAGAAGTACGTAAGAGCTGTACAGGATACGTACGAGGGAAGTGTGACTGTGGTGAGGTCTGCGGTAGGAGTGACGGATTCATTCAAAGTGGAGGTGGGATTACATCAGGGATCGGCTCTGAGCCCTTTCTCATTTGCAATGGTGATGGACAGGTTGACAGATGAGATTAGACAGGAGTCCCCATGGACTATGATGTTTGCTGATGACACTGTGATCTGTAGTGAGAGTAGGGAGCAGGTTGAGGATACCCTGGAGAGTTGGAGATATGCTCTAGAGAGGAGATGAAGGAACAAGACAGAATACATGTGTGTAAATAAGAGGTAGGTCAGTGGAATGGTGAGGATGCAGGGAGTAGAGTTGGCGAAGGTGGATGAGTTTAAATACTTGGAATCAACAGTACAGGGTAATGGGGATTGTGAAAGAGAGGTGAAAAAGAGTGCAGGCAGGGTGGAATGGGTGGAGAAGAGTATCAGTGACAGACGAGTATCAGTAAGAGTGAAAGGGAAGGTCTACAGGACAGTAGTGAGACCAGCTATGTTATATGGGTTGGAGACGGTGGCACTGACCAGAAAGAAGGAGACAGAGCTGGAGGTGGCAGAGTTAAAGATGCTAAGATTTGCATTGGGTGTGACGAGGATAGATAGGATTAGAAATTAGTACATTAGAGGGTCAGCTCAAGTTGGACGGTTGGGAGACAAAGTCAGAGAGGCGAGATTGCGCTGGTTTGGACATGTGCAGAGGAGAGATGCTGGGTATATTGGGAGAAGGATGCTAAGGATAGAGCTGCCAGGCAAGAGGAAAAGAGGAAGGCCTTAGCGAAGGTTTATGGATGTGGTGAGAGATGACATGCAGGTGATGGGTATAACAGAACAAAATGCAGAGGACAGAAAGATATGGAAGAAGATGATCCTCTGTGGCAACCCCTAACGGGAGCATCCAAAAGAAAAAGAAGTGGCACTTCTACTTTTATATCATGGCTGGTGATTCTTGGTATTGTGCTTGAGGTGGCCAACTAGTGTTAAAAAGAAAAGCAATGTTGTTCAAATCGTAGCGTAATTATTAGTCACAATCAGTCCTCTGTTGCCGAGCTTCATAATAGATTAGCAAGAAAGCCAGATGGACTCTGTCAGATAGTTGCCATTGTCTCATTTCAAATATTTAAAAGGTTGCCATTAAGCTCATTAAATCTGCTAGATGTAGGAGCATCCACTTTATAAACTCTTCTACTTTCATTGCTTCTGGCATTTTTCAGTTCTAAAGCTGCTGGACCCTGATGAGCTCTAAATGATATGGAATATTAGAAGATGTAACATTTCTAGGAAATTCCAGTTATGTTCTCAATTTATGGCAGTGTGTTGCATTTCTTTCTCTTAGGATTTATGTTACTGTGTTTGTGGCATGGCATTGTGTGCTTTTATTTCCTTGATGCAAACAAATATCCCTCCAGGGATAATAATCACTTCCACCTACCACTGCTTTTGAGAGATTCTCATGATTCTCAGTATGAAACAAGCACTTGGATGTTTTTTCTGTTTTAGGCTCTCTCAATTTTTATTGGTATCCTCAAGAACATAATTAAATATTTACCTGAACCAGCACCTCAAGTGGGCCTGCACTTCTAGGTTTTGCTGTTTGGAATGCTGGGAGTTTTTTTAAGAGTGCCAGGTTTGTTTAGAGGCCATTTGGGACTGAGCAGCAGTAATCAGCACTTCTCAACAACCTCGCAGTGCACTCAAGATTAAAATCTCAAAACTCACATTACAGTGGACCCTTGACTTACAAACTCAATTCGTTTGTGAGGGCTGGTTGTAACTCAACTTGGTTGTAAGTCAAGACTATTTTTCCCATACGAAATAATGGAAATACCCATAATGCGCTCCGAACCTCCCACAGCAACACTTACTTAACCTTTTCATAATAAAAAAGGGTTGTATAATGCGCATAATTTACCAAAACACCAATAATTTTTCTTTTTTTTTTTATTTTATTAATTTTATTACAATCCATACATAGCAATCAAGTTTTTACAAAAAAAAAGAATTATGTTAAGAACAGATCGATCCCCACCCTGAGAGAGAGAGCAAGCCAAACGTGTAAAATTTAAGGCTTGTAAAATACCTAAATTAATAAATTCTCTGTGCTTTATAAACTTATTTTAAAATATTACTGATTAGATCCTGCCATGTTTTGAAAAAGTCTGTACAGATCCTCTAACTGAGTATTTGATTTTTCCAATTTTAAATAATATAACACATCAGTTTCCCACTGACTTGAAAGAGGAGAGTTTGGGTTCTTCCAGTTTATCAGAATAAGTCTGCGTGCCAAAAGTGTAGTGAATGCAATCACAATTTGTTTGTCTTTCTCCACTTTAAGACCCTCTGGAAGAACCCCAAACACAGCTGTTAATGGGTTAGGAGGGATTGTGAGTCCAAGGCTGTCTGAAAGGTAATTAAAAATTTTTGTCCAGAATAATGTTAATTTGGTGCAGGCCCAGAACATGTGACCCAGTGAGGCTGGGGCTTGGTTGCAACGTTCGCAGGTTGGATCATGCCCTGGAAACATTTTGGAGAGTTTTAGTCGAGACAGATGTGCTCGATATATAATTTTGAGTTGTATAATTGTATGCTTTGCATATGGAGCTTGAGTGAATTCTCTGCATTGCTACTTTCCACTCCTTTTCTGATATATTAATTGAGAGATCATTTTCCCAGTGTCCTCTTGGATCTTTGAAAGGAAGGGATTGTAAAATGATTTTATATATTGTAGAGATGGAGTCTAACTCCTTGAAATTGAGCAATATTTTTCCAGCGTGGATGAGGGTGCAAGATGAGGAAAATCTGGAAGGTTCTGTTTAACAAAGTTCCTGATTTGAAGATAGTGAAAGAAATTTGTAGCTGGAATGTTAAATTTGGAATGTAATTGTTCATAGGATGCAAAGACGTTGTCTATATAAAGATCTCTAAGCAAGTTAATTCCAAATTTTTCCAGATATTAAAACTGCATATGTTTGTGAGGTTGAAAGAGGTGGTTCTCTTGCAGGGTGCCACAGAAAGAAGCTTCTCCGTCTTAAAATGCTTTCTACATTGGTTCCAGATTCTAAGTGAGTGGAGCACAATTGGGTTATTAGTGTATTGCCGATAACGTGTGTTTATTGGAGCACAAGCAAGGAATACAAAGAAGTACTGCAGGATTTTACTTCTATTGCGGTCCATGCCTGTGTATGTTCTTCTATTTGTGTCCAGGTTCTTATCGACTGTATATTTGCTGCCCAGTAATAAAACTGGAAGTTAGGTAGAGCCATGCGCCTTCTGCCTTTTGTCTTTGTAGGGTCGCTCTTTTGATGCGTGGATGTTTAGAATTCCAAATAAATGAGGTTATTGTTGAATCTAATTGCTTAAAGAACGATTTATTAATGTATATTGGTATGTTTTGAAATAAAAAGGAGCTTAGGAAGAATATTCATCTTAACAGTGTTAATTCTTCCAGCTAGTGTGAGATGAAGGGTTGACCATCTATGCAAGTCTTGTTTAATTTTTTCCATGCAGACGACGAAATTTTGTTGATAAAGAGCTTTATGTTTACTTGTGATGTTTACCCTAGGTATTTAAACTGTTCTGCAATGATAAAAGGAAGGGTGTCTAATCTAATATTATATGCTTGAGAATTCACGGAAAGAGTACACTTTTATTCAGATTAATTCTGAGACCAGAGAGCTTTTGAAATTCTGTGAGTGCTGCTAAGACTGCAGGCACAGAATTTTCTGGGTCCGATATATACAGTACCATGTCATCTGCATATAATGAGATTTTCTGTTCCAGTCCTTCTCTGCTAATCCCCTTTATCTGATCAGTATTTCGACAATGTATTGCCAGTGGTTCAATGGCAATTGCAAACAGCAGTGGTGACAAGGGCATCCTTGTCTTGTGCCACGTTCTAGTTTAAAGTAGTCTGAGCAAATGTTATTGATGCAAACTGAAGCTTCTGGGTTAGTATACAGTAATTTAATCCATGCACAAATGTTGGGCCAAACCCAAACTTCTCCAAAATAGTAAAAGGTATTTCCATTCAATCATGTCGAATGCTTTTCTGCATCCAATGATAATAATATTTCTGGGGTGTTTGATTTAGTTGGTGAGTATATTACATTAAACAGGCGTCGAAGATTTGAAGATAAGTGTCGGCCCCTAATAAATCCAGTTTGGTCTTGTGATATTACTGAGGGAGCACTTTCTCCATCCTTCTAGCTATGATTTTAGAGAGTATTTTAACGTCGTTATTCAGAAGTGAAATTGGTCTGTATGATGCACATTGTAATAAGTCCTTATTTTGTTTTGGAAAGACAGTGATTAGTGCTTGGCGAAAGGTTTGTGGAAGAGATTGGTTATCTCTGGCTTCTGTAAATGTTGCTAATAGGAGGGAGCTAGCTGAGCGGAGAATTTCTTGTAAAACTCTGCAGGGTAGCCGTCAGGGCCTGCTGCTTTTCCACCTTGGAGTGACTTTATAGCATCCAGTAATTCTGATAATGACAGAGGTTTATCAAGTTCCTCCACACTAAAAGCGTCAATTTGTGGTATCTGTAATGTATCCAGAAATGCATTAGATTGTATATTGTCTTCTTTAAACTCAGTAGTATATAGGGATTTATAGTAGTCTCTAAAAGTGTGCATTATATTTTTGTGTTCGATGATTTTATCTCCGTTCGTGTTAGTGATTACGAGATTGCGTTGCATACATCTTGCTTGTGAATTTGTTGGCTAAAAGCTTATTAGCTTTCTCTCCATGTTCATAATAATGATGTCTGGATTTGTAAATTAGTTGTTCAGTTTCTTTAGTTGTCAAGAGGTTTAATTCTGAATGTAGAGCCTGCCTCCTCTATGTAGAGTCTCGCTTGGTAGTCTGGCATGTTCTTCATCTATTTTAGTAATTTCTTTTTATCTCTGCTACTTTCTTCGCTTCGGATTTATTTCTGTGGGAAAGATATGAGATAATCTGTCCTCTTAAGAAGGCCTTAAGAGTTTCCCAGAGTATTCCTGCAGAGATCTCAGGGGATGTATTTGTCTCTAGAAAGAATTTGATTTGTTTGGATATAAATTCAGTACAATTCTCGTCAGCTAATAAAAGCGGTTGAGGCCATCTGGGGTGAGTGTATGGGGCTTAGTAATTTCAGCTCCAAGATCATAGGAGCATGGTCTGAAATAACAATAGCATCGTATTTACAAGATTTAATCTTAGGCAAGAAGTTATTATCTATAAAGAAGTAATCAATCCTTGAGTAGCAATGATGTACTGGTGAGTAGAAAGAATATGTTCTTGAATTTGGGTTTAAAACCTCCAGGGATCTGATAAGTTGTGATCAGTTATAAACTTTGTAATTATCTTTGCGGTGTTAGTTGCGTTCCCCTGTGGAGGAAGTCTTATCTAAAAGTGGATTTAGAACACAATTAAAGTCCCCAGCCATTATAAGTTTATGAGTGTTCAGATTGGGAATGGATGCAAATAAATTTTGTATAAATTCCTTATCATCAACATTAGGTGCATAAACATTTATCAAAATCATTTTACAGTTAGATAAGTCTCCCATGACCATCACATATCTCCCTTCAGGATCCAATACTACATCTGATGCTACAAATGGTACTGTTCTATGTATGAGAATTCCCACCCTCTAGTTTTCTTTGTAAAACTAGAATGGAACATTTGGCCAGTCCAGTCTTTTGCAGCGGAACTGATCCTTACTTAGTAAGTGGGTTTCCTGTAAAAATACTATTTTAGCATTTAGACCTGTTAGGTGAGAAAGTACTTTCTTTCTCTTTAATTCGTGATTCAGGCCTTTAACATTCCAGCTTACGAAGTTAACTGTCCCATCATGGAGACACTGATTCTGAGTTTTTGATGTCATTTTATAGTCTTAACTGGAAGTGAAATAGTTTAGGTCTTAATTTCCTATTCCCCAAGAGTTGTTGCCATGCAGCTTATTATTACGTTGATAGTTATAATTATAAAGATTGAGATGATAGATTAGGTATAGATCAAGCCTGCTCTCTTTCTCTTCCCCTTAACCCCCACCCTCCCTTTTGCCTCCCCAAGTGAGGCTAAAACCCACTTCACGCAGTCCCAGTCCTCTGACATACCCAGAGACAGAGCACGTCCAAAGCACATCAAGCCCCCATGCAGTGGCGCTTTAGGTTAAAAGATAGAGATATCTGTTACCAATATAGTCTTTAAAGAGAAAAAAAAAAAAGAATTTTGCACTTAATATATATATAGTCTTCAGCAATTTTAGTGCATTAAGATGATAACCCCAGATAATAAACCCAGGTGATGGTGTTAAAGATGTGTCCAAAATAAGCATAACAAGTCTTAATGCAGTAATAGCAATAACAGTAAACCAAGGGTATGATATTGAACAGTCTCATTTAGGGTACAGATGAAATAATTAGAAAAGAAAAAGAGAAAAAAAAAAAAGGAGGAAAAAGTAATTAAGCACAATAAAACATAAACATAGAGCCCTAGTAATACTAAGTAATAATAAAATATATGAGAATATATGCTGATAAAAACCCGTATTTTAAAATCAATAGATCAGACAGTAGATTATTAATCCTAGCTTTATCATTTACCGCCATGACTCACTATTATGTATCAGAATAGTCCCGGGATCAGCTTTCTTAATTCATTTTCTGCTTCTTCCTTGCTAGTGAAGACATAGAAATGACCTTGCCATTCCACTTTCAGTTTTGCCGGATACAGGAGGCTGTATTTGACACTGGCTTGCCGTAGCTGCTGTTTAATATTATAGAAGGCTGCGCGTTTAATAGCTGTTGCTGGAGAGAAGTCAGGGAAGATACGAATGTGGTTATTTTCATATATAATATCTTCCTTGTTTCTGAGGAGTGCCATCACCTCTAGCTTAAATGATAATCGTTCAAAACGAACTATAAAAGATCTTGGTCGGGTCTGACGGTGTTTGATCAGCGACGCGATAAGCGCTGCTATCTCAGATTCTGCTTTAAAGTCGCCCCGATTATTTTAGAAAAAAGTTCAGCTGCGAATTTCACAGGGTTTGAACTTTCTCGATTCTCCGGCAGGCCTTCAATTCTGACATTATACCTTCTACTCCCATCTTCTAAAGCAGCCAGTCTGTCTCCAAGTTTTTCTCCGAGTTTTTTACATTCGGAACTGACATTTACTGCTCTTTCCTCGGCACTGGCAGCTAAATGTTCGGCCATTTCGATCCGATTCGTGAATGTCTCCTTAAGATGCTCCAATTGATCAGCAAGCGTGCTCAGTTTAACCGAGTTTTTCTGAATGCGCTCTTCAATTTTACCCAGCACCTGTCGAAGTTCAAGTTGCATCTCTTGACGTAGCCATTCATTGGCCTGTTTCATCTCCTGTTTCAATTCCTGTTTCAGTCTCTCAAGTGCCTTTGCCGTTGCTTTCTCATTAGCCTTCTCGCTTTTCTATAATTTTTCTAATGTACTAACCAAAAAGTTATAAAAAGTGCCTAGCCTACCAGAAACAACAATTTCATACTGTACTCACCATTTAATTTGACATCTTTGGGCTGCAGGAAGGGAGGAGGAGGAGAATGAAACGGAAGGTGGTTATTGTTTAGAAGGAGCCTCCTGCAAATCTTTTCTGTGTAAAATTGTTGAGATGGTGGATTTCGACATGCTGTACATAATAGCGAGATCGGTCACACGAACAGCACTCTCATATTTCCACACAATTTCCATCTTTGTTTCGATTGTGATCGCTGTTTCTCAAGTTAATAATGACAGTTGTCGAGCACTCAGTTCAAAGCTGGGCGTGTTGTGAACTGCTCCAAAGCAGGCCGGTGCTGACTCAGCCTGATGACATCATCATGTGCCGCGCCAGCCTGCTAGCTAACATCCCTTAACAATCACTTTCTTTACCTTCGTTACCTTGTCTTCCTTCCTTAGCAATTATGCGTCTTGCTTGCCATGGTCTTAGTGAATTTTATATATATATATATATATATATATATATATATATATAGATATATCACTGCACTGACCGAAATTACTTCCACAAACACATGTATCTGGGCTCCGACTGATGCTTACGAACACTCTCGGCTGTTTGTTTACAATCGCACAAGCGGATACACGTGACTGCATTCGGGTCATAACGCAAGTTGTTGGTCGTAAATCAAAAGAAAAATTTTGGTCAAAAATCAAGTTGTTCGCATGTCAGGCCGGTCGTATGTCTAGGGTCGACTGTATATACATATGGGGGGCTGTGGTTGGTGCTGCTGCCTCATGGGTCTTGCATCATGGATTTGATTCCAGTCGTTTCCCCTCTGCAGTTTGCATGTTGTCCATGGGAGTTTTCCTCCCACATCTGCAAAGACATGCTGGCTACCCTGACAGCTCCTGAGCCGGCATCATGGTGGGCACTGTGACAGACTCTTCAGCACTTTTGCTTCTTTTCGTTGCCTCCAGCTTCCCAATACTCTGAGCTGGATTAAGAAGGTTTGAGAATGTAGTAATAAAACATTCAGTCCATCAAGCCTGTTTGTTTAGCTAATAGCTAGGCTTTCGCAATATCTCATCCAGATTTTTCTTAATAGGTTGTCAAGGTTTCTGCTTCAACTCCATGTCTCAGTAGTTTGTTCCAGAGTCCCACAAATCTTTGTGCAAAGAAGAGCTTCCTGTCTTCAGTTTGAAATGAACTTCCCCTTAATTTCCACTGATGTTCGTGATTCACCCTTAAGCTGAAGGAATGTTGCTGGATCTCATACCTTTTAGGATAATAAACACCTGGGTCCTCATGCATAGGATTCACACTATAGCATGGCGTGCGGACAAAAGCGGAAATGTGCTTATGGACAAAAAAATCCAGATGCATAAATCTGTGCATTCGCCAACTTCCACGTTCTTCCGCTACATAAATCCTGGTCAGCATGAAAAGTAACGCACGTGCACTGCTGTCCCACCCCAACTCCTCCCAGAATTACGCCTCTTTGAATATGCAAATCAATATAAGTGGAATTTAAGCTCAGTGTTCTGTGAAAAGGCAATGGCAAAAGCAAGGGGGGAAATAGAAGAATTTCAGTGAATACCAAGTGGAGGCAAGAAAAATGTACTATTTGTTGGTTTAAACAGTGGTATAAACAACAAAAGGAAATTGATTGACTGACATAGTGTCGGAGTGTCGTAGCCCATCATCTGAGTTTCATATGAAAGCTTATTAGGGTACAGAGAAAAAAAATAGGCACACTTTGGGGGAAAAAGGCACGAAATGTGAACTTTAATCTCGAAATTTCCATTTTAATCATGTAGTTTATTTGATCATTAAAGTAGAACATCATAAACTTCATCTAAAAATTGTTTCATTTACTAGTTTCTCAAACCACATCATAACTAAAGCAGCATGTTAAATGCTTTGTTTTGTATTTGATCTTCTATGTGCTCTGTGTGTGTGAATCACTGCGTACTTCCAGGCTTTCTCTTCCTCCGACAGGACACAGAATCCATTGCATTCGTGATATTACAGCTCTCTGAATAATTAAAATACTGAGATGTATACTTGATATTAAACATGGGAACACGGTGGTGCAGTGATTATTAATGTCTCACACAAGATGCTTGCTGCGCGACCTTCAATGAAATACTTTATTGCAGCAGTACTGTCTCTTTCAAACGTACTAACCCCCAATTCCTGTCCTTATTTTTCTTTCTCCAAATACCCAATCGCCACACAATCAGCTCTGTAATGGACGTTAAGCCATATGTAAGCTGAAAACGCAGATTCTTCAAAACTTTTAAGGAACATTGAAACATCTTCATAGTATGTGTTTAATTATTCTATCCATCTATCCTTCCAGTGTCGCGCCAGCACCAGCAGGCATACAGCGCAAGGCAGAAACAAACCATGAACGGAGCACCAGCTCCTCGTTAGCACTGCGGCACCGTGTCCTCACATGTTTAATTATTAACAATATAGATTATTTAAATGAAGTTAAAGTTTTATCTGCAAAATATAATAAGCATAATTTTGCTGCATTTCATCTTAAAAATGATATCGTCATCATATGTAAATACGCACTTTATAAAGTGGCTCACGCTGTGCAATATTATAACTGTATTGCAAGTTTTCAGTGAGGTGATTGTACTTATAAGTACAAACAGTTTTACAAGGAGCACTTGATGGACTGATTGAGTGCATTTATAGTCCTTGGGATGAAACTGTTTCTGAACCATGAGGTCTGTACAGGAAAGGCTCTGAAGCGTTTGCTGTATTGAAGCAGTTCATGTAGACTGTGTACATGGCTGAGACAGCGTGTGCTTGATGCTGTATACCGATAATTCTCTTTCCATTCAGCTGCTGTAGATCTGTGATACACCACTCAGATACAGAGATATAAATACTCTCAGTGGTTCAGTGAGAGTAATATGGAAAAAGATGACTCACTGTGGCAACCCCTAATGGAAGCAGTTGAAAGAAGAAGAAGAAGAAGAAGGTGCAGTGAGAGTAAAAACGCTAAAGCAGCTATTGTATTTGGAATAGTTTGACCATTCTGTGGACCATTATATTGTTACAGGTTAATTACAATCAGATGCATTAAACTAATAAACAATATGCGGTTATGTGGTGTTATGGGTCCACAGCTCGTTGAGCAAAGGCCATTTTAAATAAATAATCACCGCACCCGAGGCGGCTTCGTGAGGCGTTGTTGTAGCAAGCCGCGGGTCAGTTGGCGATGTGGGCGTTTCTCACCAAGTGCACAGGTGAGGAACTGCCCACATCCGTGATTGCTCCCGTGGCTAAAGCTGCAGCTGCAATGGCCCCTCGCATTATAAAAAAAGAAGCGCGAGTCGGTTTTGGGAGGATGAAAAAAAGAACGAGATAAGGAAAAGAAGATGGAGGTTGTAGGGAGCGAGTGAGGAAGCAGGCGGTGCAGGAGAAACAGACATGCGGAGCGTGTGGTGAGCGCACGATTGAGCGCTCGTGGGCAGCTGCGAGGAAGCTGGGTGTTAGGCCGATACCCAGGCGTTTGAATTGATGTTGCTCCCGCTGAGTGACCAGGTAGCGGGAGTGACCAGGCGACGAGCCGCAGAAGGCCGCGGAAAGGCAGCGGAAGTCGGGAGGCTTGGTGGTGGAGTCCCCAATGTGTGCGTCCTGGTCATTGGTGTACATAAAGTCTCGGGGACTGGGATGAGAGCCAAACCGAAGCCAGGGATCGGGAGGTCTCCAGTCTCGTGGTTGTGTGAAATAAGGGCAGCTGCAGAGAGCGTCTTGCCTGTTGCGTGGGCCCGTATGGGAGAAGCAGGTGAGGCTCCAGTAACATAGAAGATGCACCAGGCTTGTTGTTGTTGGTTTTAAGAACTGCTTCCAGAGGAACATTTTAACCTTGTTTTAAAAGGATTGTGTTTTTTCTATTTATTGTTTTAACCTCCACATTTTCATTTTAAGGATTATTTATTTATTTATTGAACTTGGAATCACTGCACTATTTATTTGAACACTGTTTTGTTGACTGTTTTTAATAAAAGCACTTTTGCACATTTTTACCATTCCCCTTGCTTAATTGTTGCCTTCACTGACTAGCTCAATCGGTAACATTACCGACGGTGTTGGGTTCAAGGGTTCCCAAAATCAGATGGGAGTGTGGAGCCAGAACCCACATCGTCACAGGTTAATTTCAGTGTATTTATAAAGCCGTGTCAGGGATGTGGATCTAAAAAAGAAAAAGAAACCACACAGGTACAATAGCACTGCTTTGACGCTGGGTACCGCCAGTCTGCAAAACCGAGCGAAGAACTTGCATACGCCAGGGTATGAGCTACCATGAAAATGTACGTGGCTTTACGCCAAGTTTAGGTTTTATACATACAGGCTTACGCAACATTTTTGTGCGTACACACCGTTTATACATGAAGCCCTTGGATAAGGTCTTCATGCAGTCTTCTCTGCTCAAGACTAAAGAGCTTTAATTCTCTAAGTCTGTCCCAGTAGGACACGTCCTTAAGTCCTGGGATGCTCTTGGTTGCTCTCCTCTGCACAGCTTCAAGTGCTGCTATGTCTTTCTTGTAGTGTGGTGAACTGCATATGATGCTCCAGATGGGGTCTCACTGGTGCATTATATAGTCTGAGCATAACATCCCTTGAGTTCATTGAAACACTTTTTACAATATAACCTAACTTTGTTGCCTTTTTAATAGCTTCTGCACATTACATAGATGAAGATTTTGAGCTGAATTTTCCTCCATCTCTATAGCAGCTTTGCACTCTACTGCAGGTTTACTTATATTTTGGATTTTTGCCATTTCTTAACATATTGCTCCTGTTTTTATTATCCTAGTTTTTGATGTTGACTCCTGATTGTCAGTTTTTTTTTTTTTCTGAATATAGTTCTAATTCTTCCATATCATAGGCCTGCTATCTGACAAAATCTCCATGCCCACTACACCAGCCTGAGGGAGTAAATTGATGAAGCTGGCCCAGAACAGGCAGATGCCATGAGTGTGCAGCAATAGTGGCAATAAAAAAAGTCCCAAGAGACTGAGAGGTCCAGTGTATGAACTGACAGAGACTGAGCAAACCCCGTCAGGGCCAGGTCAGGCCAGCCAGTTAACAAAGCCGTAAGAAGGTGAACGGCACCGCAGAGCCATTTGAAAGTTGATCATGTTCTTCATACTGGACCAAAACATTCTGAGAAGAGCCAAGATTAAGCTTAGCAACATCTGTAATAAGTACAAACGAGATACAAATGTGGTGAGGACAATCTATCAGCAAAGTGTTTAAAATTTCTAAAGTCAGTAAGAGGCAGGCTGCCAGAAGAACTACAGATAAGTGTAGTTCCCAAGCTCTAATCAACAGACAGAGGAGCTGATACAATAGACTATTTTCGAGAACAGGTCTGGCCTCGGGATACTTCTTAAAAAGGTCAAGTACTTTGGCGTATGGTGGTTGGGGTCGCGGGATGCCACAGGGCACAGTAACGTCACACTTTAATTATAAATAGGACTTTGCATTGTTCTGGCCATGTTAGTAAAACAGATGATGATGCTTATGATGCGGACAAAGGAAGCTCACAGACTTACAAGGAAGTGCTGCAGAGCAGAGCTCAGTTATATGATCTGTCCAGTACCCTGCAATCCTTTATGTGCGTGTTAATATTTAATCAGCCTTAGGTTTGCATTAACTTTCACAGCCTTGATAACTTAATCAAAAATAACAGTCTCTTTGATGAAGATAATGGCATAGTAAACTGCAGAAAAGGCCATAACAGGAAACAACCCTGTGTAAACTGTCGAGTATGGCCCTCTGTTACTGGGTGCGTTTTTTTATTTGTTTATTTTTTTATACAATTTTGTATTGAAAAACTCATTAAAAACTTCAAAAGACTTTGTTGGACAATTACCTTATCCAAAGATCTTGACCATACATTGTTCTTCTCTCTTGTTAAATGAACCCTAGCTTGAAGGAGTCTATTATTTTTTTACATTTAAGATTCCTCACTTAAAGAATTTCTAATGTTGTTATTTGTCCTACTGTGTCTATATAAACACAAGGATCTCCAGTTTCTGTATTACATCTTGCCTGAAGAAGGGGCTTGAGTTGCCTCAAAAGCTTGCATATTGTAATCTTTTTAGTTAGCCAATAAAAGGTGTCATTTTGCTTGACTTTTCACTTGAAACCTGCATTCTAAACTGCATGAAAAATGACGTAAATACAAAATTTTGTGAAAGCAGATGTAGCCATTTTTCACACATCACATGACAGCCACACACACCATTGTTTCCATTGAATTACTGACGTGGAACACATTCGGCCCTGCAAGTAGGGCCAAACCTAAAGAATATGTCAAGTTTGTTACCTTCGGCTGAACTGTTT
This sequence comes from Polypterus senegalus, assembly GCF_016835505.1. Taxonomy (NCBI): domain Eukaryota; kingdom Metazoa; phylum Chordata; class Cladistia; order Polypteriformes; family Polypteridae; genus Polypterus; species Polypterus senegalus. The sequence goes on from NC_053161.1 coordinate 116,132,648, forward strand.
GGGTGAGGTAATGCGGTTCCATTACAACCCCATTTCTTGATGGGACTTTTAAAAGGCGTTAATACAACTTAAAATCTACACCGCAAAACGTCACGAAATTCAATGCGGCCATCTTGGAGTGATGCTATCAGCCTGAAATTAATTCAACTTGGACCAACCACAGCCTACATGCAGTATTTTGTGAAAATGTGGTTCCGCTGTCTTTGCATGATCCGCAAACAAACAGAAAGACAAAATGTGATTCGAGCATTGAAATGAAATCCTGAGTGTGCAAAACAGATAACATCAAATGAGGTCAAAAAATTCAAGAAACAGGCAGAAGGGGTGCTAAATCTATATCTGTATATATATATACTAGCAGAATACCCGCGCTTCGCAGCGGAGAAGTAGTGTGTTAAAGAAGGTACAAAAAAGAAAAGGAAACATTTTAAAAATAACATAACATGATTGTTAATGTAATTGTTTGGTTATTGATATGAGTGTTGTTCTCATATCTATTCTTAACAAATGAAAAGAAAAAATATATATATATTTATATAGCATATCTTTGCAAAACAAAAAGAAAGAAATAGAGCGTCACATACACGTCTTCTTTCCTCTGCCTATTAAGTAATAAATTAAATCGATTATAAATTATTAACACAAAGTAAATGAAAAAAAAATATCGGGAAAGAAACAGAAACCAGAACTTACCCCCACAGCATCCACCGCGCTTCTAGAGTTAGAGCCAAAAACGTGGTACACGCAGGTTATGAGGTGTGACGCTAATTAACGCTCGTGCTACAACAGATCATAGTGTTGTTATACTATAAACTATTTACAGGGATCAACAGTTTTGGGGAAGTCCATAACAAAAAAAAATAAAATTATAGATAACATTTTACACTTTGCTATATGAGCAACTGTTGCTGGGGGTGCCAGAATCCAACAAGGAAGAAAAATGAAAAACATTATTTGTACAAAATCTTAATTTATTTAAAACGGATGACACCCGCTCTCATGTGCAAGTCTGCGTGGATATTATGAACATCTGTTCCAAGTTCTATTTAAATTTTAAATAGAAGGAATTTTTATTTAGTCGATAGAAATGTCTTTGGTAGGAATGTAAGTTAAATGTAGGCATCTTTGCATAAAGTTTTGACTATCCAGCGCTTACATTATATATTCCGAAATATTCCAAGACCCTCTTTATATACAGTACTCAGGTTTTGGGAAGCGCTGATCAATGTAATCGGTGTACCAGGAAATCATGCATTGACACAAGTTCCCCAATGTAACCTTTTTTTAATGCGTTATGGAGCACATGCATCGAAGCTTCTCGTCTGTGCGATTGTCAATGTAACCTTTTGTAAGTAGTGCCTGGAGGATTCAGTGTATATGTCACTCGCTCGCTTCTTATTGTTTCGCTGCCTTCTCAATTATATAATGCATGTTTTCTTCAGCGCGTTTTGGAGCTCTTCCTGGTTTTCTACGTAGTGCGTTGACAGTCAGTTCACGTGATTACGTGGGAGGCGTGATGATGTCAGAAGAAACTCCGGCCCCCACGGCTTTCCAGCTGAACTCCATTACAGTATATGGAGAAATATAGCTTCCAGTTATGACCCTTACGCGTAGAATTTCGGAATGAAATCTGCCCAACTTTTGTAACTAAGCTGTAAGGAATGAGCCTGCCAAATTTCAGACTTCTACCTACACGGGAAGTTGGAGAATTAGTGATGAGTCAGTGAGTGAGGGAGTGAGTGAGTGAGTGAGTGAGGGCTTTGCCTTTTATTAGTATAGATAGATATAGATATATAGATATTATGGACTATTCATCCCGGCCAATACTCCCAGGCCGCCAGAGGGAGCCCTCCCTGTGACATGGAGATGTCCCGAATTCCAGCAGGGCATCATGGACTATGTAGTTTTAGTACACAGCCCTGCTGGATAACATCGGGGCCACTAGGGGATGCTGCAGGGAGGCTCAGAGATGTTTATTTTCCTTATAGCCTGGAAGTACTTCCCAGCCAAAGGGACAGAGGAAATGACGTACTTCCGAGGCTGAAGAAAAAGGAGTTTTCATCCGACCCGGAAGTGTTACAAAGTCAGATGGACTGAGGGACAGAAACACTTCCAGGTCAAGGACTTTAAAAAGGATTGTGGGACATCCCAGGGTTGAGCTGAGTCGGGTGGCAGGGTTACAACGCATCTGGGAGTAGGAGGATTTGTAGTATTGTAATTATTGAGTATTGTTTATTGTTTATGAGTATTGTGGAGTAGAGGGTACTTTGTGCACGGTATAGTCCGAATAAAATTAATTATTGGACTTTTATCTGGTATCTGGCGTCTGGTCTGAGGGTTCAAGAGGACGACAGCGCCCCCTATCTGTCACAATTATATATATCTATATACACAGTATATAGATATACATACACACACACACACACACACAAGTGCATCTCAAAAAATTAGAATATCACCGAAAGGTTAATTTATTCCAGTAACTCAATTTAAAACGTGAAACTCTGTATATACCTGTATTATATAGATTCATTACACACAGAATGATATATTTCAAGCGTTTATTTCTTTTCATTTTGCTGATTTAGGCTTATAGCTAATGAAAACTCAATATTACCTATCTCATAAAATAAGAATATTACATAAGACCAATCAAAAAATTATTTTTAATACAGAAATGTTGGCCTACTGAAAAGTATGTCCATGTACACACTCAATAGTTGGTTGGGGCTCCTTTTGCATGAATGTCTGCAACAATGCAGTGTGGCATGTACGCAATCAGTCTGTGGCACTGCTGAGGTGTAATGCACGCCTAGGATGCATTGATAGCAGTCTTCAGCTTGTCTGCATTGTTGGGTCTGGTTGACAATACCTCATAGAGAATGAGGTTTAGGTCAGGCGAGTTTGCTGGCCAATCAAGCACAGTGATACCATGGTCATTAAACCGGGTATAGATACTTTTGGCAGTGTGGGCAGGTGCCGTCCTGCTGGAAAATGAAATCGGCATTTCCATAAAGCTTGTCAGCACAGGGAAGCATGAAGTGCTCTAAAATTTCCCGGTAAATGGCTGCGCCGACTTTGGACATGATAAAACACAGTGGATCAACACCAGCAGATGACATGGCTCCCAAAGTCATCACTGACTGTGGAAACTTCACACTGGACCTCAAGCAACTTGGATTCTATGCCTCTAAACTCTTCCTCCAGACTCTGGGAGCTTAATTTCTAAATGAAATGCAAAATTTACTTTCATCTGAAAAGAAGACTTTGGACCACTGAGTCTATTTTATCCTTAGCCCAGGTAAGATGCTTCTGACATTGTTCAGACTGGTTCAAGAGTGGCTTGACACAAAGAATGCGATAGTTGTAGCCCATGTCCTGGATACGTCTGTGTGTGTTGGCTCTTGAAGCACTGACTCTAGCTGAAGTCCACTCCTTGTGAATTTCGTACAAATTCTTGAATGGGCTGTGCTTCACAATCCTCTCAAAGGTGCGGGGAATCTATGGGGTATTGTCAAGAGTGTCATAACCATAAGTGAGGATGAAACTGAAGTGTCACATGACTCAAGTTAGGATATTAGGACTTATTTACATGCAGTGCCACCCCGAGGTTATGGAAACAAATCATTCATCTTCACTTCTACTACGTATGGTGAACAGAAAAGCACCGGCCATAATCACTAATAGAAGCGTTGCAAGTGTTTCAGTAAGTGATATTCTTCATTCTGGGGCAGCATGGTTGCACAGTGGCACAGCAGTCACCACAGTGTCCTGGGTTCAGCTCCTGTGTCTAAGACGTAATCGCAGTGGACTTTGCATATTGCCTGTCTGGATGGGTTTTCTCCCACAGCACCAAAGATGTGCAGGTTAGGGTTAATGGGCAAGTAGCAACTATACATTGGCACCATGTTGGTGGCCCCTCCAATGGCCTTTTCTCATGTCCTGGGCTGTTTCCTGCCTTTTGCCCAGTGCTACCAGCACAGGTTTGGATCCCCACTACCCATAATTGGTTTAAGCAGCCGTGAGAATCTTGCAACATGCCGTGTTCATTCTTTTCTGTGCTGTACTGTAGAAGGACTTGTACAAAGTATAAAAGCAAAGTCTTGCAGGTAACAATGGTGTGCCTACCAGTAGCAAATCTCAAGCCAGCACTCATTCTATGTTACCCAGCGCTTTGGAGATGAAGTGTGAAACTGCAGGACAGCACAGCTGGCAGACGGGCCCTGGGCAAAGCCAAGAGATCTGGGTCTGTAATGCTGCTTCTCATCGACAGATACAAAGTGACCGGCGTGCAGTATGTAACGACAGACTACAGGTTGTGTTCGGCTGAGTGACAAAAGCAATTGAACTTTCAAACGGCCCACCTCAGTCTTGCTAAGGGTATTTTGAAGAACACCAGGGTAGAGCCTAAGCAGATAATTGGACAATCATTTTGTTCTCACACACCTCTGCCGTCTTTTAGCCAGTGAATCCAGCTTGCTAATCACAGGGTTTACGGTCAGAGTTAGCTAAAGTAAGACGGTAAAATACCATGACTCAGAATTTTCCTTAGAGCATTCCTGGCTGGATTACTTAAGATAAGAATTTCAAAGAAGAAAGGAAAAAAAAAAAAAAAAAGGTGAGGATCTGAAGAAAAGCAGAAAATGTCTGTGGCAAGAGCCCGGAGGAAATTTTCACTCTTCACAGCTTCACGTTTAACTTCACTTCTATTCTTCTCTTTGACGTATTTGACTTGAGGGACTCCCACGGAGTGGAACAATGAAGCTAACTAGTCGGCTGTCCAAGAAGCAAAGCCTGTACTGTCAAGTACGCCCAATTGGCACTTCCTCATATTGTTAATTGAACGTTTTACAGAGTCTCATAGGTTTTTAAGAGAGGATCCTGTGCCCTAAGCACCTTAAATGCCACAAATGTCCGCATTACTAATTTATGGCAGTAAAGTACCTACAGCGTGTCACCACGGACACCAGCTAAGCAATGCCACATGTATTAGTATAACGTAACAGAACTTTCACCAATCTGTTTAATTCAGTCCAGACCACGGGGCGGACAGGGCCCATCTAGGCTGCTAGGGGTTCAAGACAAGACCAACTTTGAATGGGACACTAGGGCAGTGCAGGGCTTGCTGGCACAAAGTCACACTGGGCCAGGCCAGTTAAAATGACACACACATCTTTGGGATGAGCAAGGAAGAAACACACACAGACATGGGGAGATCATACACCTTTCATGCAGGCAATGACAATGCATCGGCACACCATGGTAGTTGGACACCACGTCATTACTCTTAAGCAGCCAAAGAACAACAGGAGTGGCTCCCACAATGCAATTTTTAAAATAATACTTGATGGTCCATCCTGCAATATAAGCGACTGCACTGATAATCATGGAGTGTGTTTACTGCCCATATAAAACCGGGATGAGCCGATAAACCCGGCTAAGGCAGAAATCTCATTTCTTAAAAATCTCCAAGTCCACTTATGGAGTTCTCTTGGCCAGACACTCCAACATCATAAAAATGAGCAAAACAAAGAGATTAAACATCATCAATTGCCGCCATGAACCTAAAAACAAGCAGGGAGCCCGAGTCTGTCGAGATTGTCCTACACCGTATGTTTTGGTCATCATTTAGCGATTTCTCAAATGCAATTGCCTCAGGAAGTTTATCTTTGAGGTTGTTTCCACATTTTTCTACACGTGGTTGCTGGATGTGTGTGTGAAACAAAGACTACAAAATCCCTAACTGTAACCTGGTTAAGGGTTTACATGTCCAAATAGCCAGGTTACTCGCAGAGAAACTGAAACGTGTCAACCCAGTTTCTCTAACCAGAATGAGGGTATAAATGCATCTGTGAAACTGGGTTTCTGTGAATAACCAGGTTAATAAAATGCATGTAAACACACATATTGGGGTCACTAGAAGAGCCCATAGCTCTCCAGTAAAAGTACAAGTAAGCAGTGTGCCCTACAGACATTAAGCCACCAGGATGCCATGTTAACCCCATTTTTCAGCCGACCATGTTATTACTCTGCCTATGTCTCTTCAGCTGTAATAGCCTTGTTTTATTTAGAAACCGTTCACATATTTTCAGACTTCTAACCTTGAAACTGTACATCCAGTAATGTGTTGCCTGCCAGTAAAGTGAGATGGCATCGTAAAGAGCACTCAAATGTATAATCCTCTATTGCAGTTTGCCGTCATTCTGCCCTTTCACTCCTGATAAGCTTTCCCAGAAGGCCCACCTTTTTGGTGCAGCTTTCATATCGCCTTTGTGGCCGAGCCACACCTTTTTTTAGAATATGTAAAAAAAAAATACAAACATACCTGCGCCAACAAATGAAATACATCCTGATCGTATACACTGCCTTGGGTAAAGGCGTCTGCAAAACATGCAATAATAAAATAACCACCTTTGTTATTGTTGAAATTAATATTTACATGGTAAATATTGTTTTTGGGGGGCACAGCGGTTGGCGCGGCTGTCTCACAAATTGCACACACTGTCACTGTCCTCTCTCTCTCCCTGGCTCCCCCACATCCCCAGTGACACTCGGCCTGGCATAAATGTCCGCCAAAGCATGGAGCGGGAATGGCTGCCCAGCCCAGGGTCATTGGTGCTGCTTCAAAATTGAATTGAATTAAGGGGGTTTGGTAATTTCAGTATGAAATTATTATTCATCAAAAATATATTTTTATATTTCTATTACTGCAGTGCATGGGCTGGGGTGGACTGGTGCCAAGCGCTGGGCAGATTACTGCCTTGTGCCATGCATTGGATTAACTGGCTTTCACCACGTGTTGTGTTACTACATGGGCTAACTTAGGGTGACTGGCAAATATAAAGTGAGTGCCCTGGATGTGGACTGGCACCTATTCAAGTTTGGCGCCTGTTTTACACTCAGTTTGACAGAACTGTAATAAAGTTAAGCATGTTCTGAGAATGGAGGGGGGTTTCTACATGGCGCCGAGCTCTGGGCACACCAGCTGTTCATGCAAAAAGTCAAGCAGCCATCAATGATCCCCCTGGGCTACTAAAGACTACCCAACCTAACAAATGAATACAGCGGGGTCACTCAAAATATGTAGAGGCAGGATAGGAAAGTAAAGACAAACAGCTGTTATTACCTGAATCCGTGAATAAAACAAACTCCACTCCCGCTGCCCAAAAGTCCATTTGTCTTCATACAGTGCACTAGTTATGTTACAGCCTCAGAGGCCAGCATATACAGTATGTACGTATGTACAGTTAATGTCAAAAACAAACGCATGAGGCCATAAACCAAAACCTATATGCAGCATAGGCACGCACTTGTTATATACTATTAAAATTTAGGCCAATGAACATACATATAGATTGCAAAAATATAACTAAATGGCCATATTTAGTTTTATTAAGCTAACACCAGCTGGCAACAGAAGGGAAGAAGAAACCTCTGTAGGTTACAGCCATTACAAAATGACAACGACTCAAACCCGGTGGGCCTGACGGCCTTATGCTGGGCATTGTCTGACATCCTAGGGCAGGCCTATTCAAATGGCGGCCCATGGGCCACATGTAGCCCAGGAGCAACCTCTGAGTGGCCCAGTCCGTGGTCCCGCCAGGGCTCCAGACTTCAACTAAAATGATCACAAATGCGACCAAAAATAGGTATGACTAATATCATTTCTACTTAGTTTGCCAGTGGCGAATTGTCATTGAAACTTTAAAGTAGTATATTGTAACAGATGCAAAAGGCTTTTATATATATATATATATATATATATATATATATTGTTGAGCATATGTGCCGTTAACATATGTGTCGGTATGGGCTCCCCTAGCATATACCTGAGCTGCATGAAGGTTGTTTTATATCCCTCGCTGGGTGTGAGGGAGTCACGGTGAAAATGACATCAGAGTTGGAGATGCATGCGGGAAAATATTTCTGAGTACATGGCGCTGCTGATGGGATGGCTGAATTTCAACGAGAGGCTGGGTATGATGCAACCGGTCATCAAAACAAAAGGTAAGCATGTAAAACGCTTGAAATTCCTCTGCTCATCATATAGGTCCTCTGTTACGAAGATATCTTTGCCCCGTGGAATTCAGTTGTCCCTTCTGACTTCGTGCAGGCACACTAAGGTGTGATTGTCACCGATCTCCTTGTGTTTGTGCATCTTTGCATGCTGTTTGTCTTTTGATTTAACGCATACTCCATGCAAAATACCGGCCTGTCCGTCAGTAAACGTGCGAGCAGTCGCCTGCCCACTGTTTCGTCATACACAGCGATGTGATGAAGTCTGCGTTTTAAGGTTGAAAGTGTATTATTGTCATTTTACCAGGGTGCTCAGTGATCAACAGCAGACAGTAAACGTTGTTAAAATGGCATCGAAAAATTGCACTTCGTTAGTTATTACTTCAGTCGTTTTGGTGTGCGCACAATATGTTCTGTTACTAATAAATTCTTCAACGGGAACTCGTCAACAAAGAAACCTGGAAAATGATTTAGTAAAAATAATAATAGTAATAATTATAATTAATGATTAATTACTTGACATTCAACAACTCTGTACAAAGACATTTTAAAATAAATGTACTAATCCACTTTCACTCCATACGTGCAGCCTCTGGGGGAAAAAAAAAAAACAGGAATGGCATTGTGGAACTCAAATTTAACCTCTGTCATATCAGTGATTAGAAACATGTGAATAAAATAGCTAAGTTCCATGAAAAAAAAAATCCCTTGCCTGTCATGACCACCCATTTAAATTGTGGGAGGGTCTCAAATTTCAAAAGGGAAACAAATGTAATTGCTAATACTGTGCATTTTTTATTTTTATTTTATGCAAAATGTTTGTTTTGTTTATTTCAAAAGTGGGGAAAAAAGTATTGCTACTACTTCAGATTCTGTTCAGTTATAGCTTTTTGTTGTTATTTAAAATACACTTTTTATGTGCCTATGTCAGATTTTTAAAAGGGAAGCAATTAATAAACATTACTTGTTTATAAAAGCATTCATTTCTGTAAAAATTTAAAATTTGTCATTACCTGCTGGCTTACCGCCTGCTGAAAATCTCTGGCCCAGCTTAAATTCTTGGTGTGAAAATCTGGCACAATTGAAATTGTAAAGGAATAGCCCTATTCTAGGGTGTAGGCTAGTGCACATGTTCTCAGGGGACTAATGACAGATGGCTAATGTCTCTTACCTACAATGCTGACGCTTTCCTATTCCAAAGCTATAAAACCAAGAAGGGAAAAGAGTTCACTATGAGAAAGCAATGTGAACAATTTCAGCAGCCTCCTTGATTTAAATGCTGAGATCGACAGAGGCCCCATATTTGAAACCTCTCCTTCCTACACTAATTCATGTACTGTACGATGGGACTATTAAGGTGTCTTATTCTTGCAATAAACAAACATCTGATTTGGCGCGCCCAAACTCTGCCATGTGTCTTCTAACAATACACAAGCAAAAAGCGGCCAGGCAAGTGCTGAAGACTGTAGGAGGGAAAGTGAAAATTGGGTAGACTGCTGCAACACCTGCTTGCTGTTGGGCTGCATCCCATAAGCATGTAGGGGTCATTGGGCACAAAGTTAACGAAACGTACATTAAAGCTTTAGCACAAGGCGGCTCTGCCTCATTTTAGAGAAACTGCCAAACGTCATTTACCAAGGTGAGCTAAATGTGTAACAAACTTCTCTCCACAAAGCAGAGACAAACTGATGGGAAAGCCCATACATCACTCCTATGAAGCAGTGCTAAGATCAATAGTATAATCTGCAAAATACCTTTCTTAATGAAAAAGTGTTCAGAGTAATGGAAGAACTAACATGAGTCAAAAATTAGCGGTGGCATTAGTAGATTGGAGGATGTAATAAAATTCTGCACATTAAGAGTTAGATGATGTGAGGTATTAGATGAGGTGTTATAATAAAAAAAAAAGTATAAAAGCAGATGAGTTATTTGATTGATTGCTTACTCCATGGATTGAGACATTTTTGCACAACTCTATGTACATAAAGAAATGTTCTGCATTGTCATCTGGGCTCCGTGACTGCTTTCTTTGAAGATGGAGGAAAGTTTTTTTGCAAAATGGTATTTTGGCTTTTTTGTTTTATTCTGCTTTCCAAATTTGGAATTTGAAATTTTCATCTGTGTTAATTCTACTTTTGAAATGCTGAATTGATTTAACAGTGTTTTCTATATCACAAGGCATTGTTTTTTGGGGTTAGTTTTACATAAGTGATGACTGCTATAGGCTAACAAGTGCCTTTATGGGGTTGTACATAGGTAACATGAAAGCTTCTCTAGTGTGACTTTCTCAAAAACCCTTTTTTAAATTTTATAAAGCAACACTTTGTTAACCCCAGCCCTGTAGCCAGCTAAAAAACATTACGGATTGATTGAAAAACAATTAAAAATACTTTCAGTATAGTACATGGTGATATTTTTCGTTCTTCAGGGGATGAAATAAAGTTATGAAAAGTAATATGACGCAAATGTGACATTACACTTTAAGAGCCAAACAAAGCAGACGAATTAGAGACCTCTGGTTTCTAAGATGAATACAAAAGAATTGACAATTCTAAAGAACACTTGTTTTAGTGTTGAGGTTTATTAAAGCACATGGCACCCTTTTCAAAAGTCGAAATGAGACACCAAAGAGTTGAAGTGCCTGCACATCACAACCTTAGTTGCTCCCTTTCAAGCACATACACACTCTCCTTCCTTTCTTATTCACAAAAACCTGTGTGTAAAATATCTGCCATCATTTACATTTGTAAGTTAACTTGTTTTTTTTTTGATTTCTAAGAATGTAAAATATGATTTGCTGCACCAGTGACTCGAGTAGGACTATACTGTGCTGAAATGGCGACTGATTTAAAATCGGGCATCCCAGTGGGTGGGTGGATATGCTGCACGTGCTGTTTTTGTTTTCCTTCACAACATGGTGCCATTTATTTTAAAGGTGTAAAAGATCTGCTCAGCACTATTGGCAAACAGCAGAATTGTGCAGAAGCTGGGTAAAATTACATGCAAGGATGATTAATATTATGCTTCAGATATTAATACATTAGGGGCAGCATGCTATAGTTATTACGATCACCAAAAATGATTTGGTGTTTTAGCCAGTTTAGCAACTTTTGATCAAAGGGGTGTAACAGAGCAAGATGTAAAGGACAGGAAGATATGGAAAAGATGATCCACTGTGGCAACCCCTAACGGGAGCAGACAAAAGAAGAAGAAAATGCGACTTTTGGTTGAAGAATACATTGATTATCATCAAGACAAAAGCTACTGTGGTCTGTGCTTACCAGTATGCAGCATTTTAACAACTAGGACAGCCGAGCTTTGTCTCTTTCCAACGCTCCTCTTTTTGTTGCCATTTCAGGAGAGGCATCCACCCCAAGTGCTTACTGGTTTCAGTAGTTAAAACAATGTAGCTGGGTAAGAGTAAGGAGTACAAGAAAGCACTAGTGGTGTACTGTCTAGGGCCCAAGGGACGGCACTTTTGGAAGCCCAGCTGGAGACGGATGTTCTTACTTTAAGATACACTGAAACACTTGGCGGGGACTCTTTTAGAAATGGCATTTCCCATACCGTACAATGTGTTCTCCACACTATTTTATGCCGCCAGTGACAACAATGTGTCAACTCTAACACAAATCTAACCTCATGCTAGATGATAACACTAAACAAAGTCGGGTGAAAAACTTTTGTAGGACCCAGATAATTTATCCCAGACATCTGCCAAGTAGGCCATTTTTTTAAATCAATTTGCTGTTAAATTAAGAACCTCCATGGCTACAACACCTGCTGGAGAAGACACCACAATTCACAGAGCACTGAATGGCCAAGGCTATTGATTTGTGTTTGCATTAGTGTACATGCAATGTCAAGTTAATGTAACATGACTCAGACATAAAGACATTCACATTGACAACAAAGTCATGGCAGGTGAGATGGTTGCCTTAGGTTCACAGTGCGAATCAACAGATACAGTAGAATTGATCCTGTGAGCTCCATACAATTTATACAATACCATGTATTTCTTGTACAGTATAGGCCAAAATCACACAAGGAGTGGTGGCATGGGCTTTAACAGGCTCTGTCTTTTGACAGCCCCCCAGCCTTGACTCTCTAAGAAGACAAGAAAAAACTCTCCAAAAAAACCCTTGTAGGGAAAAAATGGAAGAAGTCTTGGGAAAGGCAATCCAGAGAGAGACCTCTGTCCAGGTAGGCTGGGCGTGCAGTCGGTGTCAAAAAGAAATACAGTGAACACAATACAATAATCCTTAATACAATAATACAATAGTAATAGTACAAGTAGAGAGCAAAATGCAAGAGTAGATGATATCACGTAATATGATTCAGATTTGTTCTCCCCCCTACTGGCCATTCCACAGCTGAGTCAGTGGTGGGCTGGCCAGTCTGAAGAGAGGACCTTTCCACTATCTGATGATTCCAGTGCTCCTCTATAAGAGATGACTCAGGGCTATGAAAGCAACAACGTGGCCACACATGCCTTTATATTTTATTTTTTAATTGAAACTAATCAACATCATCACTTAGATTTATAGATATGTGATACTCTTTGATGTAAATAGCATAATTCTGACATTACAGAAACTCCCTTAGGACAGAAAGAACAAACGAGGCTTATATGTAAAAGTTAGCACTGGATCAAAGATGCTCGATCAGTAAAAGGTGAATTTAATTGTGAGCTACACTTCTGATCTACAGTAGTTTAATTGAAGCAGATCGCTGGAATGCATACATTACATTGAACTACAAGTCATTCAGAAACACAGCCATAAATACATGGAAAATATCACCTAAACTGTGTTCAGAGATGACTAAAATGAATAACTCTGCTAACTCAAAAGTTTGGCCCATCATAAAGGTTTCCTTATATACTGTGAATGTTACGTACCGACACACTGATATGCATAATATATTTGGAGATAATAAAAGAGAGAGTCAATAAAAAAGAATAAAAATCATATCACATCATGATAAAGAAGTCTTCTTGCAAAGAGTTCAGAAGAGCTGCCAACAAAGGAGTTTTGCCTTACCTGGTGAAGCTGCATTTGCCCAGCAGTGCTCTGGCCAACTTAATCGTACTCAAATTAAAGGAGTTGAATCTTTTCAGTTTAAGCAAAAGACGAGACATGACTGAAGTGTTTAAAATTATGAAGGCAATTAGTACAGTGGATGAAGACTGTTATTTTAAAATGAATTTATCACTAACACAGTGACACAGTTAGAAACTTGTTAAGGGTAAATTTTGCACCAACAAGTTTTCCTTTATACAGAGAACAACAGAAACTTGGAATAAGCCACTAAGTAGTGTGGTAGACAGTAGGGTCCTTCAAAACTGAATTTGATGTTATTTTGGAGAAATTAAGTGGACAGGACAGGTACACTTTCTTGTGCCGAATGGCCTGTCCACATCAAAATTTTTCTAATGTTCAGTCACACTGGTCAACTTAAAGCAGTACCTCCCCGTCATGCCCTGAACCAAACAAAGCCATTTTCAGCAGTAGGCTGGTCCAAGACGTACCAGGTATAGACCTATACAGAGTGAAACAGAGAAGAAGAAAAAAAATGAAATAGTTAGAAATAAACAAACAGATACAGCAAAGTGTCCTTCTCATTCTAGAGCCATATCCGAATTCTACAAATGTGGGTCAGTTAGACTATCCTTTGATATGATATACTCGTTCATTAGGAGAGATAAAGAAAACTGATGATTCCAGACTTAGATGAGAGAGCATGACTGCTTTGATAGAATAAAATAATAACAATAATAATACGAGGTAATTCAATGAAAGATTACAACTCTTTTGACCATTGTCACACAGAAGTTAATTATTTTTCTTCCCAGCAACCCCTGCACCCTCTGAATCTGCTCAATGGCATAATACTGCTGGAAGCTCTAGGCAATTTAAGTAGTGTTGTTACAGTGTCACTAATATATTTTAGCTGGAAACTGAAACATCATAGACCAGCGGTTATCAAGCTTTCATATTTTGCGCCCCTAACCCCCGTTTTTTACCTGGAACAATTCTGCACCCCCTGCATAATATAAGATAGAGGAGAATAACCCATGATACAACTAACAAAGGTACGATACTCATGCGGTGTTGCGGTATCCTATCATTTTTACTTCCACAAGATACTGTATGCATGTGTTCGGCTAAATTCGATGAAATATTTGCAATTTTTTTTTTTTTTTAAGTGCTTTAATAACTGTTAAAATGCCTTGTGTGGTTTCTGGTAGTAATTCTAATCCCAAAAACAAAGAATAAATTATTTATTCTTATTTAATAATTTTTTATGTAAATAAACGATTAAATATGTTTTCATTTTTAAAAATCTCGTAAACGAGGACACCGATGAAGTCAATCTGCACGAGATGAACGTATTTTCGTCCGACAAATATTATACTGCTGTTAGTTGTATCATGAAAATAACCCAATACGCAATAAATTATTTAACTCAATTTGGCAATATTGGCTACGCTGCCAATGTGGAGCTGTCGCGCCGCATTATCACCTGATCTACTGTTACCCGAATGTTCACGACAGATACCGATACGTCTCGAACTTTCTGGATT